>NW_015387232.1:200986-228101 GCF_001527695.2 Protobothrops mucrosquamatus | reverse complement strand
GACCCAGGGATGTGTGGTGGACCTTTGCCCTCTGTCTAGGCTAGGGCAAAGACCGTGGACTTTTGTTACATTTCTAGTTTGCAGAAATCAAGGCTCCACGTTTGCTGTTGCCAATCTTTACCTTTAATGATGGCGATAGCCTTTCCAGCAGCATCCAGGAAGCAGAAGGGAATCTGTTCTCTGATTCTTAATGTAGTTCCCACATGTAAACTATAAACTCTCATAGGGATTCCCACCCCTTCCCTGACCTCTGCTGTGGAGAGGTAATCCCATCTGCAGCTGTTACCCAGTATGTTAGCATGTGGGTACTAACACATGTTCTCTGCTTAAAGGTTGGGCAGCACAGCTGTGCTTTGTCTGTTTTTGGTGCCTTTGAGACCATCTTGACTCTGGGTGACTTGCCTGGAAAAGTCCCTGCAGTTTTCTTGGCATGAGTTTGGAAGCAGTTTATTCCTGATTGGCCCAAAGTCACCCAGCTGGCCGAAGATTGGACTAGAACTTGATCCCTAGCTTGGTGCCTTAGCCACTACACCAAATTGTGTCAACTCTGCCTGGTTTGGCTTGGCACCTCACAGGCATCCTGCCATCAAAAGAAGAAGGGGGAGGGAGGGAGGATCAAAGGGAGAAGAAAGGAGAAAGGATGAAAGGGCAACAAAGCTTTGTGTGTGTACATGGTAGGAAATCGGGAGGGGGGGAATGACAGGTGAGAAGGATCAGAGCAGCCGGATCCTGTTTGTGCCAGCATCCCATAGCCAGGCACTCTGAGAAATAGTCAGATTACCCCCAAACATCTCAGAGTTCTTAAAATACGTTGGCAAGCTCTGGTTGGCTGGAAAGGGACTGGTCACGGGGAGAGGGATGGGCTGTGGGCAAACCTACACCTTATTTTTGTATCTAGTGAATGTGGTAGATTTCAGAGCTGGCTTGATTTTACTGCAACCAACATCCTTAGTGCTAGGCTGCATTAACAGAGGGACAGAATCAAGATCACGTGAAGTATTAATACCACTTTACAATGCCTTGGTAAGGCCACACTTGGAATACTGCATCCAGTTTTGGTCACCACGATGTAAAAAAGATGTTGAGACTCTAGAAAGAGTACAGAGAAGAGCAACAAAGATGATTAGGGGACTGGAGGCTAAAACATATAAGGAACGGTTGCTGGAATTGGGTAGTTTAACGAAGAGAAGGACGAGGGGGGACATGATAGCAGTGTTCCAATATTTCAGGGGTTGCCACAAAGAAGAGGGAGTCAAGCTGTTCTCCAAAGCACCTGAAGGCAGGAAAAGAAGCAATGGATGGAAACTAATCAAGGAGAGAAGCAATCTAGAACTAAGGAGAAATTTCCTGACAATTAGAACAATTAACCAGTGGAACAACCTGCCTCCAGAAGCAGTGAATGCTCCAACACTGGAAGTTTTTAAGAAGAGACTGGACAGCCATTTGTCCGAAATGGTATAGGGTTTCCTGCCTGAGTAGGGGGTTGGACTAGATGACCTCCAAGGTCCCTTCCAACTTTATTATTATTATTATTATTATTATTATTATTATTATTATTATTATTATTATTATTATTATTATTATTATTATTATTATTATTATTATTATTATTATTATTATTATCTCAGAGTTCTTAAAATACGTTGGCAAGCTCTGGTTGGCTGGAAACAGACTGGTCACGGGGAGAGGGATGGGCTGTGGGCAAACCTACACCTTATTTTTGTATCTAGTGAGCGTGGTAGATTTCAGAGCTGGCTTGACTTTACTGCAACCAACATCCTTAGTGAAAGAACCCTTTGCTTTAACTGAATGGAGTCGAAGGCTTTTCTTTCCTAAGGGATCGGATTGGGGCAAATTGTCTCTCTTGTATTTCATCTACCAGGAGTTTAATAGTGGTTCCATTCAGGAAGAACCCTGCAAAGTGAAACTTCTAGGTTTCTATAGATTTGAGATGGCTTCAGTGTGGAGAGCACACCGATGCTAATAATTATAAATGGGCCGAGTGAGTAGGAAATTCCATTTGGAAAAGACTGTCACCGAACTCTGTTGCGTCAACTGTAGTGGGAGCTTTGCTAGCCATGTTGCAGGGTGGGGTCCTCTGGGATTTGCCTGATTCTACCAGATTTGCTTGAGACAGCTGCCTCCTCTCTATAGGAGAAAGATAAAAATATTTTGTTTTGTTCACCTGGGCTCTTTGGATGGATGGACAAGGGCTGTTTCCCCACAAATAGGGATGAAGAAGGAGGGGGAGGAGGAGGGGGGAAGGAGGAGGAGGGGAAGGAGAATGATGATGATGAAGAAGATGATGATGAAGAAGAAGAAGAGGAGTGGGAAGAAAAAGGAAGGAGGAGGAGAAAGAAGAAGAGGAGGAGGAGGAAGAAGAAGAAGAAGAAGGAGGAGGAGGAGAAGAATGACCATTGATTTAATTTGAAATTTAATTAAATTAAAATTACAGTAAAGCAATTGTATTATCCACGTATTTAATAATATTTCTGCACACTTTTAGAACTTAAAAGTTGGCGTCAGTTTCTGGAGGAATAGGTTAGAGTAGACTGCCCCTTCTGAAGCAGTTTAGGTTCCTCAACACTGGTTGAGTTCTGCCCATTGAATCGACTAATGTCCAGATCAATTTATACTACTAAACTGGTGTGGATGCCGCTTCCGGAAGTCCATTCTGGACCTGGGCAACAAAAAATTAGCTACTGGTTCTGCTGAAGTGGTGCGAACTGGCTGAATCCCACCACTGCTGCAAGGTCAGCAAAGGTGTGAAGGTCACTTCAGCTGTCTAGTGAAAGTAAGCAGGCACCTCCAGGTCAGCAGCAACGATATAAGACGATGCCGGAGGCAGATGATCACCTGAGAGCGACAACGGGCAAAGGCATCCTCTCACACTGCACAGGAGAAGGACTGATAAGCCGCTCCAGTTATCTACTAAGAAAGCCAGACGGATAGACAAGATAAAGCGATTGTTGACATAGTGCTGGATGGATGACGGGGCCCTCAGGTTGGATAGTATTCAAAATGCTACTGAAGAAAACCGGAAGATCTCTCAGAGTACCGATGGTGCTCATGATGCTTTCAGCCTTCTGGACATCTATTGGCTGGTAGAATTGCAGTGGGATTGTGGAAGGAAGCATGAAATGAAAAAAAAAGTTGATGAAACTTAATATTATATGGAGAAAGCAGGAATAACCCTGATTAATTTTAGTGTGAAGACAAAACTAATTCTGTAATGTAGAAAATCATTCAAGAGAAATAATAATAATAATAATAATAATAATAATAATAATAATAATAATAATAATAATAATAATAATAATAATAATAATAATAATAATAATAATAATAATAATGTTGGAAGGGAACTTGGAGGTCATCTAGTCCAACCCCCTGCTCAGGCAGGAAACCTTATACCATTTCAGACAAATGACTGTCCAGTCTCTTCTTAAAAACCTCCAGTGTTGGAGCATTCACCGCTTCTGGAGGCAGATTTTTCCACTGGTTAATTGTTCTCACTGTCAGGAAGTTTCTCCTTAGTTCTAGGTTGCTTCTCTCCTTGATTAGTTTCCACCCGTTGCTTCTTGTCCTGCCTTCAGGTGTTTTGGAAAATAGCTTGACTCCCTCTTCTTTGTGGCAGCCCCTGAGATATTGGAACACGGCTATCATGTCCCCCCTCATCCTTCTCTCCGTTAAACTAGACATACCCAATTCCAGCAACCGTTCCTTATATGCTTTAGCCTCCAGTCCCCTAATCATCTTTGTTGCTCTTCTCTGTACTCTTTCTAGGGTCTCAAATGTGTCTGTCTGTCTGTCTGTCTGTCTGTCTGTCTGTCTGTCTGTCTGTCTATCTGTCTATCTATCCATCCATTGCTGGTGGGGAGGTATTTTGGGGAACACTTCACTCCAAAACACCTCACACCAACAATCAACATCCAGATAAGCATAAATTAATGTCAGATCAACAATCAAGAAATAAACAATATCCCAGTCAAGAAACCAAAGAAGCCAACAGCAAACAGCCCAATCAAAGAACCTCCAGGACCACCCCCATCAACATTGACAGGACAAGCCACTAGAACAGGGGTAGGCAACCTTGGCTCTTTTATGACTGCTGGCTCAGGAATTCTGGGAGTTGAAGTCCACGAGTCATAAAAGAGCCAAGTTTGCCTACCCCTGCAGTAGAATATAAACTGACACTCCTTACTAGCCCTGATGATGTTACCTAGTCTGGGTAATGAAATGTCTGCAAGAAAACAAGCAAGGTCAGAGAGCACCAAGGACCCCTCATTCCAACCCTGAGCTACAAATATTCTCCTTTATTAATCAAGGAATTGTCAAACGAGCTAACAGGAAACAGCCCAGCCAAAGAGCCTCTAAGACCATTCTAAGACCACTCCCACCCACTAAAATATAAATTGAGAGCAAACCGCATCAAGCACTGATGTTGCCTAGTTTTGGGTAATAAAGTGTTTGCCAAGAAAACAATAAAGTTCAGAAAGCACCAAGGACCTGTCTGTCTGTCTGTCTGTCTGTCTGTCTGTCTGTCTCTCTCTCTTTCTCTGTCTGTCTGTCTCTGTCTCTCTGTCTGTCTCTCTGTCTCTCTCTCTCTCCTTATCTATCTATCTATCTATCTATCTATCTATCTATCTATCTATCTATCTATCTATCTATCTATCTATCTATCTATCTATCTATCTATCTATCTATCTATCTATCTATCTATCTATCTATCTATCTATCTATCTATATATCTATCTATCTATCTATATCTCCCATTTCTCTTCCAGAGTGACTCTGGGCAGTTTACAGCATTAAAATATAAAGGCATCCATAATATGGGCAAAATAAGATACGGTTCCCAAATTCTTGGGAGCTAAATCGCCGTGCCTGAAATATCCTTTAATCAAAGTTTTGTGTCTTTTTGTCTGAGGGTGGTAGGAAAACGCAGCGTGAAGGAGATGAAAAGTGGTTCCAAAATGCCAAAGAAACTTGACCCTGAGTAGACCAGATGTAGAATTTTTACTCAAATCTTAATTTCTCGCCCTAATCTAAAACCACACAGTTAATGTAACAGAGATCACATTTCAGTACAGATGGTTGAAATACCAAGTTATAAATAACTCCAGTATTGACCATATGCTAGTTACCGTAATATATTAGGCACTCAGGAATGTAGATGCAAATATATCAACAGAGAATAAGAAAATGAATATCGAGCAGGTTGTGATCATCTGAACTAATAAACCCAGGGAATTCCACTGCAAGCTGTTTTGCCTCAGTAATCCAAAGATCTGGTTTATAAGGCAAAATGGCGGCCAGTTTGTCAATTCCAACCACAAGGAACCAACATTTTAAAGTGTATATCTAGAACAATGTTTTTCAAAGGGAGGAATGTATATATTTATTTATATATATTTAACATTGTAAGCTGCCCAGAGTCAGTTTGGACAGTGAGATAGGTGAGATATAAATTTAATAAATAGATAAATTAATTAAATACTTTCTTGGTTTTATCACTGATCTTTTCTAGATAACCCAGAATTTTATATCTTGTACATAAAGGCGCTTATCTACTATAGCAGGGGTCTCCATCCTTAGCAACTTTAAGACTTGTGGACTTCAACTGATGGGAACATCAGATCTGGGAGGTAAGTACCTTTCTGGGGGAGGGCGGCTCCGTCATAACTTCGAATGCCAAGTGACCTGTTTTAAATCGAGGACTACCTGCAAACATCTGGAGGAACACAGGTTGTCGTAAGAGGGTTAGACATTTGCAACTTGGATCTCATGGCCATGGGAACAGGATGACGGGTCCTGGAATCCAAATCTTAAGAAGGGGGAATGGGAATTGCTAGCGATGCTCAGTTTGAGAAAAGATGACACTAAAAGTTGAGGATCTCTCCTGTGTGTTACAGCATGAATACTAGGGCTCTGAGCCTTTTTAATTTTTAAATTAAAGAACTGGGGGAGTTTGCTGCAGATGCCCTGATATCCGCAGATCATATATTGTTCATTGTAATAATAATAATAATAATAATAATAATAATAATAATAATAATAATAATAATAATAATAATAATAATAATAATAATAATAATAATAATAATAATAATAATAATAATAAAGTTGGAAGGGATCTTGGAGGTCATCTAGTCCAACCCCTTGCTCAGGCAGGAAACCCTATACCATTTCGGACAAATGGCTGTCTAGTCTCTTCTTAAAAACCTCCAGTGTTGGAGCATTCACCGCTTCTGGAGGCAGGTTGTTCCACTGATTAATTGTTCTAATTGTTGTGGTATAGAAAAAAAACTGGTTAATTTTTTAATGCAGTCTTCCTCAACCTACCTACTGTTGCTGGTTGGGAAGTCTGGGATCTGTTATCCCAATTATTTTGGAAGGTGCCAGGTGAAGGCTACCTTAAGCATCTTCAGTTATCTGATTCCAAATATGGCATCTTCAGAAAGTCAAGTCTTTTATCCAAAGAAGAGCATATGTTTAACTTTGTTTCTATTTGGAAATTGCTTCTGGATTTTGAGCTCTCAATGAAAAAAAACACATGAAACTTTGATTTTGTCTTTGCTAATTAGATAGATTTGGCTAGTACAGTGATGGCGAACCTTTTAGAGACCGAGTGCCCAAAAACTGGGCCCACCCACGCTCCACCCCCTGCCCCTCCTCCACTCCCACCCCGTCTGCCTGCAGGGCCATTCACTGCCTCCAGGGCCCACCACAGATCGCCCAGGCAGCCCAGCAGTGCCATGGCGGCCACGCCGTCTGCCCACGCCCCACAGCATCAACCGTACAGGATGGGGCGTGAGGGCAGAGTCTTGTCTATGCTGCCTGGCTGCCATGTCCTTGGCTGCGCTGCTTCATGTGGGCCACACTCGGGGGCAACTCTCCTCCAGGGGGCTGCTGGTGAGGAGGGGGTCATGGGGGGACGCGAGGCTGGGGCAACGGCACGTGTGCCCACAGAGAGGCTCCGAGTGCCGCCTCTGGCACGCGTGCCATAGGTTCGCCATCACTGGGCTAGTACATACAGTTGTGTAACAGTAAATAGTTGAGGTTATAATGTTATCTTCTGCTGTGCTAAAGAGAATGGGAAGTTGGTGCCTTTTTCTGTCCCTTTCCCTCTTTACACTGTTTTTTTTTCCCTTTTGCCTCCCCCCCTCCTAGATTTTTATTCCTTTTTTGAATTTCTCTTCGTATTTTATATTTTGATAAACTAATAAAACATGCAGTAGGAAAAAAAGAAAGAAAGAAACTCAAGTATGTCAGAACTCACAAGGCTGGGGTGGGAGGCTGTGTGTTGTAATCCACGGTGAAATTGTTCACGTTGCCATTCTCATCACTGATCAGGATCTCGGCTAAAGGAGAACAGCAGCTTGACCTAGAGAGGAGATAAACAAAGAAGAGGGCTAAACAGGAGACGGTAAAGGGGCCTGGGAAACAGAAAAAGAGCTTTCCGAAAGACTGGCAAAGTCAGAACGAAGAACTGAGGTTGGAATTAGGAAAGTTTGTTAATGGAATCACTGAGGCAGAAAGTTGCAGCTGCGAGGAGTGTAACAACTGGTGGGGACACTACTGCTTAGCAACAAGAAAGTTACAAGTCAGAAGGACACACTAGAAGGATGCTAGCTAAGGCACGTAGATATATAAATCTTGGCAATCTCTAGCTTATTATAATACCCCTGTTTCCCTGAAAATAAGATCTAACTGGAAAATAAGCCCTAGCATGATTTTTCAGGATGCTCGTAATATAAGCCACACCCCAAAAATAAGCCCCAGTTAAGATTGTCAGCCAGAGGGATGCATTTAGTACCATATTTCCCTGAAAATAAGACTTAATTGCCAAGCATCTGAATGTAAATCACAAGACCCTGGAGGTGCTGCAACATTCCAGCTGATCGGCGCTTCTTCTGGGCTCAGTAGAAGTGCCAGGATCAGCGCTGAGCTCCAGCTGGAGCCTGGCGCTGATCCTGGCGCTTCCACTGAGCCCTGACAGCCCTGCAGCTCCAGCCATCTCTCGCTCAGGCTTGTGCGGTGCTGCCACCGGTTCAGCTCATTCCCCTCCCCCGCTACCACTTTTCTAGGATGGTCACGTACCACCTGCCAGGTGCCAATGTACCACAGGTGGTACCCGTACCACTGGTTGAAAAGCCCTGGCCTAGGGAACCCAGAGTGTGATGGAGCCCATCAGATGGCTTATTTAATTGTGTACTGTGGCTGGGGGTGGGTATGTGGGGTGGTGGGTTATTGTTTTTTATCTTTTTTATTTTTTTCTACTTTTTGTTTTTTTTACTGTTTGTAGGCCGCCTAGAGTCGCTGTGAGTGAGTAGGCGGCTATCTAAATGTTCTAAATAAATAAATAAAATAAATATTGCTCAAGTACATCTGGAGAGCAGCAGGTTAATGACTCTACATTCTGTAATACAGATGTTTAGAAAACAGAGATACAAACTTGTAATCACAGATAAGCTTCTTATCATTGCCCTCCTCTTCTGGGCGACAAGATAAAGCACGGGGATCCGGGCTGATCTGGACACTAACAGCAGTTTCAGCATCCTCAGCAGAAAATGTCATGTGCCAGATGTGTTGAGAGCAGTTGGGTCTGTGCTGGCTGTCAGCTCCACAAGGCATATAGAAATGGAGAAGGTGATAGACTGGTGGGTTTTCTTCAGTTTCCTGAAGGAAGAGCATATATTTATTAACCCTCCTTGTGAGTAGACCAGCGACTCCCAACCTTTTCTACACTCCGCACCCCTAGAACGCTTCTGATATATTCTCGCACCCCTTACAAAAGTTAAAAATAACGGCAATGAATTATGCATCAGTGTTTCTCAACCTTGACAATTTTAAGGCATGTGGACTTCAACTCCCAGAATTCCACAGCCAGCATTGCTGGCTGTGGAATTCTGGGAGTTGAAGTCCACATGCCTTAAAATTGTCAAGGCTGAGAAACACTGAATACACTATAATTTTGAAAACCCAAGTTTTCGCACCTCCTGGAATATCATCTTGCACCCCCAGGGGGTGCGAGCACCCTCGGTTGGGAACCCCTGGAGTAGACATTTGTGCCTGACTGAATAGCAACACTAATCCAGATGGAACTTGACAGACGTGAACACCGAGCCCTATCTAACAAAATGAAATTCAATGTAGAGAAAAGTAAAGTCTTACACTTAGGCAAGAAAAACCAAAAGTACACATATAGATTGGGTGAAACCAGGCTTAATAGCAGCCACTGTGAGAGGGATCTTGGAGTCTTAATGGACAATCAATTAAATATGAGCTAATAGTGTGTGGCGGCAGCCAAAAAAGCCAATGCAATCCTAAGTTGCATTAACGGAGGGATTCAATCAAGATCACGTGAGGGTACTAATACCACTCTATAAAGCCTTAGTAAGACCACATCTAGAACACTGCAACCAGTTTTGGTCTCCACACTATAAAAAAGATAGTGAGACTCTAGAAAAAGTGCAGAGAAGAGCAACAAAGATGATTAGGGGACTGGAGGCTAAAACATATGAAGAACGGTTACAGGAACTGGGCATAGCTAGTCTAGTGAAGAGAAGGACCAGGGATGACATGATAGCAGTCTTCCAATATTTGAGAGGCTGTCACAGAGAGGAGGGGGTCAATCTATTTTCCAAAGCACCTGAAGACCAGACAAGGAATAACGGATGGAAACTGAGCAAGGAGAGATTCAACCTATAAATAAGGAGAAATTTTCTGACAGTGAGAACAATCAATCAATGGAATAGGCTGCCTTCAGTTGTTGGTGGTGCTTCATTACTGGAGGCTTTCAAGAAGAGACTGGACTGCCATCTGTCAGAAATGGTGTAGGGACTCCTGCTTGGCGGGGGATTGGACTAGATCAGGGCTTTTCAACCAGTGGTACAGGTACCACCTGTGGTACATTGGTACCTGGCAGGTGGTACGCGACCATCCTAGAAAAGTGGTAGCGGGGGAGGGGAATGAGCTGAACCGGTGGCAGCACCGCACAAGCCTGAGCGAGAGATGGCTGGAGCTGCAGGGCTGTCAGGGCTCAGCAGAAGCGCCAGGATCAGCGCCAGGTTCCAGCTGGAGCTCGGCGCTGATCCTGCCACTTCTGCTGAACCCAGAAGAAGCACCGATCAGCTGGAATATTGCAGCATCTCCAGGGTCTTGTGATTTACATTCAGATGCTTGGCAACTGATTCCTATTTATGACAGTCTCAGTGTCCCAGGGTCATGTGAAGTGACCAAAACCTGCTACAACCACCCAGCAGACGGGGGGGAATAAAAACCAAACACCCCCCACCCCGTCTCCACTGCCAATCCTCAACAGAAAGGCTCACAACAATGAAAACCTCGGACAGGAGGAAGAGCGCCACCGGGTGGGCAGGCAGGTGACTTGCTTGGCTGTGGCTTGGGGGGCACTTTTTCAGTGCCATTGTAACTTGGAACAGTCACTAAGCGAACTATTGTAAATCGAAGACTACCTGTACTTTATCACTTTTTTCCTTTTTTTTGGGGGGGTCAAGTTTTTGACACCTTGCTAGGCGACTGGTGATACTCAGATATTGCCATATCCTAAAAGTGGTACAATGGGTGAAAAGGTTGAAAAGCCCTGGACTAGATGACCTACAACAGGCATGTCAAATTCGTGACATCATGTGATGTTGCGCGACGTACCGGGACTTTTTCCCCATTGCCTGACCTACAAGGTCCCTTTCAACTCTTGTGATTGTGATTCTGATTCTAATCCCATGTAGCTGAGCTCAATAAGCAAATCAAAGATGGATGTGAAGGCAACCAGATATCTGAGGACCGTGATTAGACTTGGAAGTTGAAACCCCATCTTGGAAACGGGTGAGGGCTAGTTGCTTCTGCATTGTTGCAGAAACGAAATGAGGATGTCCATTTTGGCTGGGGAATTCTGGGAGTTGAAGTTCAAACATCCTAGTTACCAAGTTTGAGAAACACTGGGCTAGAGAAAGGCTCCCTTACTGTTTTCCCCTTAAATCAGTGGTTCTCAACCTTTTTAATGCCGCGACCCCAACCGGCCATAAGTCGAGGACTAAACTGGTCGTAAGTCGAGGACTAAACCGGTCGTAAGTCGAGGACTACCCAACCGGTCGTAAGTCGAGGACTTTCCCTGCCTGGGAGCGCCACGCATGCGTGGTTCCGCCCCCTGTGCCAGCTGAGGCGTAGCTGGCAAGCGGCAGAGACCGAGCAGGCCGACCACCAGCTGGCCCAGCCCAAGGGAGGTAAGGCACCTGCCGGAAAAGGGGAAAAAATGGCGGACAAAAAATGGCGGACAGCCTTGCTTGGTGACCCCCGTGAAATGGTCGATTGACCCCAAATGGGGTCCCGACCCACAGGTTGAGAACCACTGCCTTAAATCAAGTAAACCAAAAAGAGCAGGAATATGGTGCTGGACTGTGAGCTATTGTCTGCAAGTTGAGAAACCTTCACCCCAATCTTTTGATTTAAATTTAGCTAATATAAAACAAAGTGGCTCCATTTAAGTCTGTGCTTGTATCTTCCCTTGCTTTTTGGAGGAGCAACAGCTGTTTCTCCTAAGATATTGGTCTGGATCGTGACAAGGCAGAGAACCAAAACTGGCGCTGCAAAACCAAGAAAAAAAACCAAGATTGTAGATTATGATGTTCTCCTTGGCTGAGGAATTCTGGGAATTGAAGTCCGCATATCTTAAAGTTGCTAAGGTTGAGAAAGACTGCACTATAGAACACATGAACAAATTTTCAGAAGTTTAGCAATAATCTGGGAACCATCTGAGTGGATGAGACTCACCAACGCTGTTTTGGGAATGACAGTGATGGGCAGAGTCAGGTAATTTTGCGATGAACTGGTTTTCGCTGTAAATGTTGCAAGACTGAAAGAAAAGTTAATGATGATTGTTAATAATGCAGGCATATCTTTGGAAGGGGCAAAGTTGCCACAGCCAACGTGCTGTGGCCAACTCACCCTGCGACAACTTGCTGTGTCCAACTAGCCGCAGGACAACTCACTGTGGGAGAAGAATTACACTAATATCAAAGAAATTGTGGAATAGAATTATTAAAAAAAGGATGCCAAAGAAGGGACAAAATGAAATGTGAATGACAAAAATTATTTTTTTAAAAAATTATTGTAAATAATTAAATTGAATTATTGAATTGTGAGTGAGCCGTGGCAAATTGCTCCACGGCGAGTTGGCCATGATGAGTTGACCCATTCCTCTTTGGAAGGGTGATATGAAAAGCCTCCCACACTTCAGACAATCCGGCGCTCACATTACTATTCAGGACTGGCTCTGACCCAATTTCAAATTTACAATAACCGAAAGAAGTTAGAAAATGACAAACCGTGGCTTTCAGACTCTCTCTCTCCAAGATTAAGTACAGGAACTGCAATCCTATCTGCTTTAAGTTTCCTTCTAAGGAATCCTTCCTTTTAATCCAAGCAAAATTGTAGATAAATGTACAGTAGAAGGTTGCTTAAAGATGGCATGAATGATTGAGGCAGGCAGTGGGTTTCTAACAACTGGGTTTGTATATTGCACTAAACCAAAATGCCATTGTTTGGGTTTTGGCTTAGTGTACTGCCCAAACCCAGCCATTATGGTTTAGAACAGGGGTAGTCAACCTTGGCTCTTTTATGACTCGTGGACTTCAACTCCCAGAATTCCTGAGCCAGCACAGCTGGCTCAGGAATTCTGGGAGTTGAAGTCCACGAGTCATAAAAGAACCAAGGATGATTACCCCTGGTTTAGAAACTGGATTCAGTAGAAGGAGAGGAAAGCTACTTTTATACCGATACTGGTAGTCCTTGACTTATGACCACAACTGAGCCCAACGTTTCTGTTGCTAAGAGAGACTGTTAAGTGAACTTTGCCCCATTTCCTGCCACAGTTGTTAAGTGAATCACTGCAGTTGTTAAGTTAGCAATATGATGTCAAACCAGCTCCAGCTTAGACATTTAGGAAAGAAAGACCCTTGACTCCATTTGATTGAAGTGATAGGTTCTTTTACTAAAGTTAAGTGGTTACAGTGAAAGTAAAGCTAGATCCGAATATTCCCATGCAAAGGTTACACTTTCACCCCTTTTCCTGGCCCTCCCCACTTGACCAGTCCATCAGTGTCCAATAGGATGCCTTTTGGATATTTTGGGAACGGCTCAGATGTTTGGCGCCTCTCACTGCAGTTTCGCATTCGGTTCCCAGGCCAGGTGTCCTTGGAGGCTGGTTTATTCCGGTTTGGCACCTCTCGTCAACATGTCACCCCTCCCGCTGTTTGTCTTCTCATTCCCAGGCCCACATATTACTGCCCCAAATTCCCCCTCCCCCTCCCGTGCAACTTATGGCAAGGATGCCAGCAAAGTGAAGACGCTGAAGATGGCAGACCCGACACACGATTTCTAAAACGTTATCCTACCTTGAGGCAAAGTCAGAGCTCTTGGCAGGTGCCACAAAAGTCGCCGTGAGAATGGTGCTCTCTCCTTTCCTCAGGAAACCTTGTGTAGGTCTAAAGGTCTGTGTGAAACCCAGGTCATCGCGGACGTTAAAGGTGAATGTTGCAGCGGATCCATCATTCACCACCTGGACAGAGAACTCTACGCTCCCACCGGGCAACAAGTTACCTTGGAAATACAATAGGGCACACTGAAGATGGGGACAACTTGCAATGAAAGGTGACTTTGAGCGGTCACGTAATGGAGGTCCCCACCATTTGGTACCGATGGTTCCGCTGAACTTGCTGAGGACCTGTTATAGGCACTGAAAGACGATGGTTATCGTGGGGGAAGAATAACCTTAGACCCAAATGACTGCTATAGGAATGAGTGATCAGTCTCAAAACTACCATTTATCGGATGGCATTTGTTGAAAGCCAGATTCATTTATTAGAAGGCAACCCTTCCCAAGTGCCCCCCCCCTCACCACCAAGGGTGGTGAGCACGGCACAAGACATCGTGGGCTGTTCCCTGACTCCACTGGATGACATCGCCAGGGCTCGTTGCCTTGGCAGAGTGAGGAAAATTCTCAGGGATGACTCACACCATGGTCGGTACCTTTTTACTCTCCTACCATCGGGTAGGAGATACAGAAACCTAGCCAGCCGTACCAACAGGCTGAAGGACAGCTTTTATCCATGGGCTGTAAGGCTTCTGAATGGGACATAACTTTATAACTTTATGCATGACAGACTCGTGAGGCCAGCGTGATGTGCAATTAGTTCACAGGGTGAAATAAGTTGGGGGGTTGTAGTCACCGTGAGTTTGTGGTGAGGGGGGTGCACAGAGGGAGGCTCAGCCAATTTCACTGTATACATGTTATACTTTGATAATAAAGGGTTTATTATTATTATTATTATTATTCATCCTTTCGGGTTTCTCTCCATCCTCCTGTCCCTCACAGGGGACAGGTAGGATGGAGAGAATCCCGAAAGGATGAAGAACTCGGGAAGGGTTGCCTTCCCAAGAAGGGACAGGTGGTCCTTGACTTACGGCCACAAAGGAGTCCAAAATTTCTATTGTTAAGTGAGACATTTGTTAAGTGAGTTTTGCCCCATTTTATGACCTTTCTTGCCACAGTCGTTAAGTGAATCATTACAGTGGTTAACTTAGTTACATGGCTAACCTGGTTTCCTCATTGTCTCTGTCAGAAGGTTGCAGAAGGAGATCACATGACCTTGGGACACAGCAATGGTCATAAATATGAACCAGTTGCCAAGCGTCTGAATTTTGATCACGTGATTATGGGTGTGCTGCAAAGGTCGTAACTGTGAAAAGCGGCCATAAGTCATTTTTTCCAGTGCCATTGTAACGTTGTAAATGAATGGTTGAAAGTCGAGGACTACCTATAGTCCTCACTTAACAACCTGTTGCTTAGTGACTATTTGAAGTTACAATGGATCTCCACAGAGGGCTTTTGACCTGATTTTGAAGTTACAATGGCTGTCCCGCCCCCCCGGATAGTCACATGATCACATTTTGGGCACTTGGCAACCAGCTCACCTTTATGGCCATTTGCAACATCCTGCAGTCACATGACCCTGTTTTTTTGGCAGCTTTTTTGGGGGCAGTTTCCAGCAAAAAATGCCCATTGGAGAAAATGGGTTTGTTTAATGATTGCTGTGTTTGCTTAACGACCGCTACAAAAAAGGTTGTGAAATTAGGCATAGTCAACGTGGTGGCCTGCTTAACAACCACCACGACTTACACCTGCAATTCCAGGTTCAATTACAGTCATAAGTCAAGGATTACTGTACTTTTGTTTTGTTTTTCTGAGAAGATGGGTCACCTTTTACTGGGCATTCATAATATTTATTTTCTAAGACTGACTTGCAGGTTTCCATGGAGCTGAAATACTGTTGGAAACAAAGCTGATATTAGAGGCTGGGAACATGTTTTACAGCATGCTGACTTCCTTTTTCATTCTGTTTCAATAACTGCTATGAAAGGAAAAGGAAAAAGAAAGAGAGCCTTTTGGTTCCTGAATAGCAAACAGATGTTGGTGTCCAGGTGTCTTCAGGCACTGCATTTATATCAGCAGTTTTGCCTGCTTTGAATAGTGAAATGGAGAATATTTCTGGTTTTTTTTAAAATTGTCTAAAGATTACTCCAATATTTTTTTTCTGGAATGAGAATTAATGGGAGTCTTCAGGGGTGGCTGGATAGGGAATTCTGGGAGTTGAAGTCCACATGTCTCAAAATTTGAAAAATGCGGTTCTACACCCTTGGTTTGTTTCAACATTCATGTCCCAAAGGTACTTTTCCAAAAGGCAACTGGACTTCCCTTGTTTTGCTTGAAGATGTTTTGCTTCTCATCCAAGAAGCTTCTTCGGTTCTGACTGAAGTCAGAACTGATAAAACTCCAAGTGGCTTCCACGACTCTCAGAGACAGTGCTAACGAGCAGAGGACTGCAAAGGGAATATAAATCTTTCCATTCTGCACCATTCAGTCAGAACTGAAGAAGCTTCTTGGATGAGAAGTAAAACATCTTCAAGCAATAACAAAGAAAGTCCAGTTGCCTTTTGAAAAATCACTTTTGGGACAACCATGACCTGGATGACCGAGAATCTCCATAGACTTTCAACATTCTTCTTAGCGGTGTCTATGGATTCTGAAGGGAAGGTAGGTAGATGTAACACTAGTAGAAGAGAATCTATGTAGCTCATGGGTTGAACTGTGGAGTCCTTGAAGCTTTCTGTGCTTGGTTGATTGCTTGCAGAAGTTTTGGTCCCTGACTAAGTAAGATCTAATTACTTAGTTGTAACATCTGTTATGTAATCGGGGAACAAAATGTCTGCCAGGAAACAACCAAGTTCAGAGAGAACCAAGGGTTCCACAGGTAGATACTGTATAGATCCACTAGATCTGTCTATAGAGATTCTCAATTTTCTAGGTCATGGTTGTCCCAAAGCTGCTTTTTCCAAAAGACAACTAGACTTTCTTGGGTTTTTCCCTTAACATTTTGCTTCTCATCCAAGAAGCTTCTTCAGTTTTGAATATCTATGGAGATTCTTAGTCATCCAGATCATACTTGTCCCAAAGATGCTTCTTCATGAGGCAACTGGATTTCTTGTTTTTCCTTTAAAGATGTTTCGCTTCTCATCCAAGAAGCTTCTTCAGCTCTGACTGGATTCATTCCCCACCATACAGTCAGAGCTGAAGAAGCTTCTTGGATGAGAAGTTTCCTGTTGCCTTATGAAAAAGCATCTTTGGGACTTCGGTTCTGAAGTAAAGAAGAACTGGAGAAGCTTCTTGGATGAGAAGCAAAATGTTAAGGATAAAACCAAGAAAGTTGCCCTTTTGGAAAACCCACCTTTGGGTCCACTAGATCTGACTTGCAAAAATTCAAATGACCAATAAATGGCAGCAAACTCTTATATATTTGTTTCTGTGTCCCTTTGTTGCCATCTGGTGGACATTTCCTTTTTGCTCACAGATCGGGTAGTCTTAGATCAGAGGTCCCAACCTTTTGGGCACCAGGGACTGGTTCCGTGGAGAAAGGTTTTTCCCACAGACCGGACAGTGCATGGTTTTGTGTGCTGCCTGCATCCCACGGATGGAGCTTTGATTGTTTGTGCGGACCGGTTGTTGGCATGCTGCAGCCTGGTACCGGTCCACGGACCGGGGGTTGAGGACCCTTGTCTTAGATCAGACATGTCAAACACAAGGCCCGGGGGCCGGATGCGGCCCGCGAAGTGGTTTCATGTGGCCAGCGAAGCCATCCTGGAAACAGTGAGGGAACGGCCCCCGCTGCCTTGGCCCTGGCCCAGGCCGGCCAGGAGCCAATGTACAATTTTGTGGTGGCCATCTATGCTGAAACGCATTCAGTCTTAGCTCCACAAGGCTGTCTGGAAACAACAAGGAACCAGCCCCTGCTGCGTCACCCCCGCCCCCTGGGTGCATGCTGGGGAAGTGTCACCCTTTGTGAGGAATGAAGAAATGGACCATGCCTTGGCGCTTGCCCCGGTCCTAACCCCTTCTGCCAGAGACCCTCAGATCTGTCCCACTCCTGCCCAGGCCCCCACAGGCACCCTTGACGCGAGCGATGTAGAGCTGGCCATGCCCACCCAGTAGGCCCCACCCACTCCATCCACGCCCACCGTTGGCTGCCCCCCCTGCCCCCCGCCTCCCTGAGGGCAACTGCAATGCTGATGCGGCCCTCAATGAAATTGAGTTTGACACCCCTGCCTTAGATGGATCAAAATGGCAAAGGAAGTTTTCATACTGCTGCCAGGGACTTACTATCTTGGTCTGCCAGGGGTAGAATCCTCACTGACGCCACATGGATAGGATTGATGTTGAGACGTGAGAAGGGCAGGTTGCTGGGAGACAGACCTTCTAATTTCAGCATCGGAGACTGGAAGGTAAAAAGGGAATTAATGGAATCTATCTGCTGTTCCGGGCAGATACTGTACTCAGATGCCGAGAAGCTGCCTTTTAAATAAAGATAAACCAAGTCCTTAAAGGCTTAAGAAATTATAGCTATCATCATTTTTGCAGTAACAGTAATAGCTGGCTACAGAAGAAAACCTTGACTCTGCTTTTTTTTCTTTTTTCGTTTTGGGTATTTGTCTTAATCCTTTGTATGAATAGTTCTAACTGGAGCAATCTGTTTTTAATGCTGCTGTTTTACACTGTGATTACATTTCTTCGGTTGATTATATATTTATTATATTTAACTCCCTCGCCCAAGGGAATTTTTGTGAAGGGTGACTATAACCTGGGTTCCCCCGGCTTCTAGTTGAGCACCACTGCGCCATACTAGCTCATATTCTCATAACAGAGGAGGCATTTATTTATTTATTAAATTTATATGCCACCCATCTCATCCAGATGGCTTGCAACCCAGTAAAAACAACAGGATAACATTAAAATATTATAAATAATAATAATAATAATAATAATAATAATAATAATAATAATAATAATAATAATAATAATAATAATAGTAGTAGTAGTAGTAGTAGTAGTAGTAGTAAAGTTGGAAGGGACCTTGGAGGTCATCTAGTCCAACCCCCTGCTCAGGCAGGAAACCCTACACCATTTCAGACAAATGGCTGTCCAGTCTCTTCTTAAAAACTTCCAGTGTTGGAGCCTTCACCGCTTCTGGAGGCAGGTTGTTCCACTGGTTAATTGTTCTAACTGTCAGGAAGTTTCTCCTTAGTTCTAATTTGCTTCTCTACTTGATTAGTTTCCACCCGTTGCTTCTCGTCCTGCCTTCAGGCGCCTTGGAGAATAGCTTGACTCCCTCTTCTTTGTGGCAGCCCCTGAGATATTGGAACACTGCTATCATGTCCCCCCTCGTCCTTCTCTTCGTTAAACTAGTGTTAACATTGATATGGATACTAAAGAATATTATGATAACCAGGAATGGCTTCTTATTTATTTTACTCATGTTAAAGGTAATTTGGTCCTTTTTGATACTTTAGGCCCAATCTGATATTTTGTAAAGTTTGTAACTTTGTACAGATACAGGAAGTCCTCAACCTATGACCGCAATTGAGCCCAAAATGTCTGTTGCTAAGCGACACACTTGTTAAGTGAGTTTTGCCCCATTTTACAACCATTCTTGCCGCAGTTGTTAAGCGAATTGCTGCAGCTGCTAAGTTAGTAACACGGTTGTTCAATGAATTTGGCTCCCCCATTGACTTTGCTTGTCAGAAAGTCGCAAAAGGGGATCACATGACCCTGGGATACTGCGACCGTCGTAAATATGAACCAGTTGCCAAGAGTCCAAATTTTGATCATATGACCACGTGGATGCTGCAATGGTCGTGTGAAAAACAGTCATAAGTCACTTTTTTCCAGTGCGGTTGTGACTTTGAACGGTCACTAACTGAATAAGTCAAGAACCATCTGTATAGTTTCTGCTGGTTTTGATTTATTGTACCCCATTTGGGCATTACTTTCAATGGAAAGCTGGTAAAGGCCAATAGAAATGAGGATATTAATAAATATCGGCACCCATTTGCCCAATTTTGGAAAAATTAAAATTTACCATCTGATCAGATTATAATAACAAAAGTACTTGATTGTGCAGAAATGGATAGATTAACTTTAGAAATGAAAGAGAAAGAAGATACAATTTATTTTAAAACATGGGAAAAAATTTACCAATGGTTAGCAATACGATAGAATGAGAAAAGGTTATGAAACTTAAAGAGATAATTGATAATTTGTATTTATATTTCATGACTAGCTGTACCTGGCCACGCGTTGCTGTGGCTCAGTCTGGTTAAATGGAAAAGAAAGAAAAGAGAAAGCGCACGTTTCTAATATGTTTAATTTCACAATGCTTGTGGGTATACAATATTTTTTGTTATTCATTCTCTGTGCATCAATTCCAACGCAATGTCACACGAAATAATTAAATCAAAATGAAAATAAATCGAAATCTATGAAAATTCAATTTAACAATGCAATCGGAAACATTGAAATGGAATTGTAAAATTGGAAATTTGGAAATCGTAAATGGATCGTAAATCGGAAACATTGAAATGGAATCGTAAAATCGTAGCGTGTGTTGCTTTTATGTCCAACAGATGGCGCTGTTTTTCAAAAAAGCATGTTTTTACCTGTCACAGGTGTGACATATATATAATATAGGTATATAAAAACACGCGCGTATTCGAATGCAACATTGTGTCAAAATTTCAAAGCAATCGGTGAAGAACTTTCGGAGATTTAAGATTTTGAACAAACGAACATTTACATTTTTATTTATATAGATTATTTGTATGAACTTGTCTTTTTCTGTTTTTTTCTTTTTTTCCCGTATTTGTGATATATAGTAAATTATAACCAATAAGTAATATATTACTATTTTAAAGTTATTACAACTAATTAGTATTAAAAGCATTGTTAATTAGTAAAATGAATGAGATATATTGATTAACTTGTTATTTACATGACTATGTTGAAAGCTGTTTAATACTAGAGTAATCTGCCCCCAGAGATCAGGGTGATCCCTGATCTCCCTTCCTTCCGCCGCGCCCTCAAGACATGGTTGTTCCAGCTTGCGGGACTGGCCTAAGGGATTTTAAAGGGGTTTTAATTACTTTTAATTGGAACAGACTCAAATATTTCTTTTTAATTAATTTTAAACGTGTATTGTATGTGTGTATTTTATCTGATTGTTAGCCGCCCTGAGTCCGCAAGGAGAAGGGCGGGATATAAATGTAATAAATAATTTAATATGTATACCTGGACGGGTTTACTTGCTGAAGCGATGTTATTTTGTGGGATTGATCCCACTTTTGTGTTGACCCCCTTCCTTTGGTTTAACCCTTTTGTATGTCTCCCTTTGTTTTACCTCTGTTGACCCTATTCCCTTGTTACCCTTAAAAAACTCAATAAAATATTTGTTAAAAATAAATAAATAAATATCGGCACCCCCTTCCTCTGGGTGAACTTGAGGTCCAAACCAAAAGGTTTTCCTACTCTGTGATTGGCTGTGAAGAGAAGCTGAGTGACTGAGCAATTAGATCTTCAAAAGTAGGATTCCTTTGACTTGATAAAACCAGACAGCGAACGCTAAGCTCGCTTTACGGTTCAGTGGGTAGGTTTGGCATTGGCGGAGCAACCTGTGGGTGTCCAAAATGGCTCCCACTGAGAAGCTTGCAGATTTGAATTGAATTGAACTGAATACCTTATTTGGTTAAGTGTGATTAGACACGCAAATAATTTGTCATTGGTACAGAAGCACTCAGTTGTACATGCAAAGCAACAGAGAGAATAATGACAATACAGATAGTCCTCGATTTACGATCGCAACTGAACCCCAAATTTATGTTGCTAAATGAGACATTTGTTAAGCGAGTTTTGCCCAATTTTATGACCTTTCTTGCTATGTTTGTTAAGTGAATCGCTGCGGTTGTTAAGTGAATCTGCCTTCCTCATTAACTTTGCTCGTCAGAAATTCGGAAAACCCCGTCACCCATCTTAAATATGAGTCAATCGCCAAACATCCAAATTTTGATCATGTGACAATGGGGGATGCTGCAATGATCGTAAGTGTGGGAAATCGGTCATAAGCCATTTTTCTCAGTGTCACTAAATGCATTGTTGTAAGTCAAGGACTACCTGTACCAATAAAAGAGGGAAGTAAAGAAGATAATAAGAAGAATAAATACTAATATTACCGTCACATTATAGGGTTAATATATATATATAGACATTAGAAAGAACATTCTCCTGGTTACCATGGGAGTTGTAACCAGTCATGCAACTTGGAGTCAGATCAGAAGATGAAAAAATAACCGTGGTTCATACCAACGAATCCAGATGAATCGGAGCAAGGGCCAAGCTATTTCCGAGGGCATCAGAAGTTTGGTTTAAAATGATAGCGTGAATAGGACCTTCTAGTCCATCAGAAATGATCAGACGCTGCATCTGGGTGCCTCTGGCTGGCCCCAGCATCTTTAAAGAGATGGTATAGTTTGATCCTGAGAAAGATGTAGAAAGTTAGCAGAGCAGCCCTCCAGAATCCTTTCTCTTCCTCAATACTCCTTAATAATAATAATAATAATAATAATAATAATAATAACAACAATAACAACAACAATAATACTAACAACAACAACAACAACAACAACAATAATAATAATAATAATAATAATAATAATAATAATAATAATAATAATAATAATAATAATAATAATAAAGTTGGAAGGTACCTTGGAGATCATCTAGTACAACCCCCTGCTCAGGCAGGAAGCCCTATACCATTTCAGACAACTGGCTGTCCAGTCTCTTCTTAGAAACTTCCAGTGTTGGAGTATTCACAACTTCTGGAGGCAGGTTGTTCCACTAATTAATTGTTCTGGCTGTCAGGAAACTTCTCCTAAGTTCTAGGTTGCTTCTTTCCTTGATTAATTTCCATCCATTACTTCTTTGTCCTGTCTTCAGGTGCTTTGGAGAATAGCTTGACTCCCTCTTCTTTGTAGCAACACCTGAGATAATGGAACACTGCTATCATGTCTCCCCTAGTCCTTCTCTTCATTAAACTAGACATACTCAATTCCAGCAACCGTTCCTTATATGTTTTAGCCTCCAGACCTCTAATCATCTTTGTTGCTCTTCTCTGCACTCTTTCTAGAGTCTCAACATCTTTTTTACATTGTGGTGACCAAAACTGGATGCAGTATTCCAAGTGTGGCCTTACCAAGGCATTGTAAAGTGGTATTAACACTTCATGTGATCTTGATTCTATCCCTCTGTTAATGCAGCCTAACAGTGTGTTTGCTTTTTTGGCAGCTGCAGCACACTGCAGCTGGCTCCTATCTAAGTGATTGTCCACTAAGCCTCCAAGATCCCTCTCCCAGTTACTACTTTCTTCTGAAATGGATTTTTCTTGGCACTTAAAACCCTTCCCTGACTTTTTTTTTTTTTTTTAGCATGGATGTTGGTAATGGGGGATTTAACCCCAGGATCGCAACAGGATATATTCCACCACCTCTTACAATATTAGACAACACAGTATCAACAGTATAGACCTTCAGGTTCTATTATCTCCCAGGACCCCTAATATTAGAACCATTGTTAAAAAAGCACAACAAAGAATGTTCTTCCTTTGTCAACTCAGACAGCTCAGATTGCCCGCGGATCTGCTGATTCAATTCCTCCAGAGGAATGACTGAGTCTGTCATTTGTACCTCAGTAACTGTTTGGTTTGGCACAGCAACCAAACAGGACAGGTACAGATTTCAACCGATAGTTTGGACTGTAGAAAAAAACCATTGCAACCAGCCTGCCTTCCATTGACGACTTTTATACTGCATGAAGCAGAAAGAGGGCTAAGAAAATATTTACAGGCCCTTCACATGCTGATCATAAACTGTTTCAACCTCACCCCTCAGGATGCTGCTATAGGACACTGCATGCCAAAACAACTAGATATAAAGGCATCTGAAACAGAACATCCAGATTCTGTCACAATTTTGTTCCATATAGCGTCAGCCTTGTGAATTCTCAAGCTTCCTCTTTCCACTATGTATTCAAAATGGACAGTGATTAATACTGTATATGTGTGTGTGTGTGTGTTTGTGTGTGTATATGTATATGTATATATGGGTGTAAGTACTTATATATGGATGTATGAGGGCAATTTGGAAATAAGCTTCCATTTTGTTATCAATGACAGATACTTGCAGATACAGACCTATCACCTGGTTGTTTGTATGTACACTGACAGCTTATGCACTGGAAATAAATTCCTTGTGTCCAATCACACTTGGCCAATAAAGAATTCTATTGACAATTGACTAGAATAGAATACAGCTGGAAGGGACCTTGGAGGTCTTCTAGTCCAGCCCCCTGCTCAAGCAGGAGAACCTATACCATTTCAGATAAGTGACTGTCTTGTCTCTTTTTAAAAAACTCCCTTGATGGAAGGCCCACAATTTCTGAAGGCAAATTGTTCCACCGGTTAATTGTCCTCACTGTTAGGAAGTTTCTCCTTAATTCCAGGTTGCTTCTCTTTTTGATTAGTTTCCAACCATTGTTTCTTCTCTTGCCCTCTGGTGCTTTGGAGAATAGTTTGACACCCTCTTCTTGTGACAGCCACTCAAATACTGGAATACTGCTGTCAAGTCGCCCCTGTTTCTTCTTTTCTTTAGCCAAATCCAAGTCCTGCAACTGTTCTTCATATGTTTTAGTCTCCAGGCCTTTGATCATTTTAGTTGCTCTTCTCTGAACTTTTTCCAAATCTCAACATCTTTTTTGTAGTATAGTGACCCAAATTGGTTGCAGTATTCCAGATGTGGTCTCACTAGGGTTTTATAAAGCGGTACTAATACTTGGCGTGATCTTGGTTCTATGTCTCTGTTTATACAACCCAGGATTGTATTAACTTTTTTGGCTGCTGCTGCACACTGAAAACGTACCTTTTGTAGGCTGTCCTTGGATTGGAAGCATGTAGCCATTCTGCTTTTCCATTATCTGGTAGGTAAAGTCAAGCAAACTCTTGCCTCTAACGTCTACCTCGTAAGAGCCCCTGGGAGTCACAGACACGGTCCACCGACCTTGCTGAGGGATAGGAGATATCTTCACGATCTTGTGATTACTTGTGTCAACCAACATTCGAGGTTTTGTGAATGGGTCACCTATCGTGGAATGTCACAAAAAGGAATGAGTTGCGTTAGAGGCAGTCCTTGACTTACGATCACAATTGAGTCCACCATTTCTGTGCTAAGTGAAACATTTGTTAAGTGAGTTTTGCCCCCACTTTATGACTTTTGTTGCCACAGTTGTTATGCGAATCGGTAAAGTTGGTAAATTAGTAACACGGTCGTTAAGGGAAACTGGTTGCCCCATTGATTTTGCTTGTTCAGAAGGTCACAAAAGGGGATCACATGACCCCGGGACACTGCAACCATCATAAAGGTGAGTCGGCTGCCAAGGGTCTGAATTTTGATCATGTGACCGTGAGGATGCTGCAATGATCATAAGTGTTAAAAACCGCCTGTCAACGCTGCTAACATTGGATGTTCTTGCTTTGACAAAATATGAAGAGGCAGCCACTCTCTGTATAAGCTGTGTGGTACTTTTGGAGTTAAATTAGATGATGCTGGGAGGGGAGGAGAAAGAATGTGTGTGGGGATTAGTTAAGATAAGAAAGGCAGGCTACAGAAGGGAAGGGAAACTTTGCCCTTCAAACTGATTGGAGAACGTGATTTATGACTGCTAATTGGAGGAGGGAATTGTGCTTGAATATTATGTGCTCAGGGGAGGGGAATTCAGATCTTGGCATCCACCATGTTCATGCGGAAGGGTGTTACACTAATAAAGAGACTTTAAGGTAAACAATGCCTCGAGGTTCTTTGAAGTATTCCCCTAATCGGAACCATGACACAGCCCTAAGTCACTTTTTTAGTGATGTCGTGTGGGGAAAAATGCACGCGCAGCAAACTGCCATGCTTTCCTCCCCCACAAACCTCATAACCTTTTGATACCCTTTGTCCCAATGAAGCAGCCAGAAGGTCATCCCCTTTTGACTTAATGCCTCACCTACCTAAACAGATAATATGCTTAAGTTCCTTCCCATCTCTTCCTGTCTTTGTTAGTTCTTTCTCCTTTTGATCTGCCTGTATTTGTTCTTTACCTGGTCTTTGATCATGTAATGTGTTACTAGGAAATAGTTGCTTATATGAAAGAATTTTCCAATGAAGAAACTTTATGTCAGCATCTAATGATTAAACTTGTGAATGTAAAATGTCAGCATCGAATGGTAAAGCCTATGTATGTAAAAAGTATATAAAAACCAATAAACACACAGAGATTCTCAAGCTGCCTCAAGCTGTGACAAGCAGCTCTGCAGCAGCTTCAAATCTCTGCTCAAGACATGCCTGAGTCTTTTTCTTAGCGTCTTACAATGTCGTAGCTTTGAATGGTTACTAAATGAACTGTTGTAAGTCAAGGACTACCTGTACTTGCAGAGGTTAAAATGCCCGGTATTATGGCTTCCTCCAAGTCAGGGCATCCATGATTGTGCAATTGAAGCCCCGCCCCCTTTTTTTTACACCTGTCCCACAGCAGACAAGGGAAAGTGTTTGCTTGTGTAGCTGCAGCCTTTTGTGACGTTTTGTATACTCACTTTCGTCCTCTCTTCAATTACCTGAAGGTTGCAAGACCTTAAAGTTGAACCTCTCACGCCTTAAAGTCTTGACTGAGACTGATATTTGGGAGAGAGTTTCATCCACAGGGAAGGAGAACTGAGACCCATCCACACGACTGTGGGCTATTTTAACAGGAGCGGCATTCAGGGACATCTCCAGTAGGCCAAGGGCCCTAGAAAGTTGTTTTTTCTTCGTGTTCACATAGTAGCCACCGGAAAAGGATGCCAATCCTTCGTAGACGTTGTCGTAAGCTCGTCCAGAGGCTCTTGGGTTCCTCTTAAGAGGCTCTGCCAAAATTAAAAACACATTTCTTCTTTTAAGTGGCTTCTCCTGAGTTTACCAAAGAGAGGCAAATTGTTTTAGGAAAGGGCCTTTTTGTTCTTCTAAAGCAGGGGGTAGGCAACCTCGGCTCTTTTATGACTCATGGACTTCAACTCCCAGAATTCCAGCTATGCTGACTCAGGAATTCTGGGAGTTGAAGTCCATGAGTCATAAAAGAGCCAAGGTTGCCTACCCCTGCTCTAAAGGTAGTCCTTTGACTTACGACCACAATGGAGCCCAGAATTTATGTGGCTAAGGGAGAAATTTTTTTAAGTGAGTTTGGCCCCATTTTACGATTTTTCTTGCCACGGTTATGAAATGAATCGCTGCAGTCGTTAAATTAGTAACACGGTTATTAAGTGAAACGGGCTTCCCTCATTGACTTTGCTTGTCAGAAAGTCGTCGCAAAAGGGGATCCCCGGGACACCGCAACCGTCATAAATAGGAACCAGTTGTCAAGCTTCTGAATTTTGATACATGACCACAGGGATGCTGCAGTGGTCGTAAGTGTGAAAAACAGTCATAACTCACTTTTTTTCAGTGCCGTTGTAACTTTGAATGTTCACTTTGTAAATCGAGGATTACCTGCACCTGCTATTTATCATTTTTATTTAATGTGGTTTTATACATTGGGACCGGGGCTTATATGACATGCTAGCTGAAGGTGACTCCAAGCGAGACAGTT
>NW_015387232.1:174033-200513 GCF_001527695.2 Protobothrops mucrosquamatus | reverse complement strand
AAACAAACAAACAAACAAACAAATAATTTTCAGCTGGCCTGCTCATTCTGTCTGGAAGGGTATGCTTTGGGTACCTTCAACATGGGAAATAAAATGAGCAGAGGTCCAGAAGCAGTGTACCTCCATCGCTTCCTCAGCCCTCTGGACCAAGTTCCCTCTGAGATCTGGGTTTCACTCTAACCATTTTTCCAGACAGTGGTTAAAACCTGGCTATCCCATTGGCCTCTGTGTCGGCCTCCAAAATTTAGTTTATAGTCCTGGAATTCCATAGTTGTCTCCCGTCTAAATAATAACTAAGCCCAACTTTACTTAGTTTTTGAACTCAAACAATGTCAACAGATTTTTTTTTTTTAAAAAACCACAATATTTCTTTACCTTGGGAATTGGAAGAGATGGGAACTTCTAGTCTCAGAATTTTAGCTTTGCTGGCTGGGGAATTCTGAGAGTTGAAGTCCATCCCTCTTCAAGTTATCAAGGTTGAGAAACACTACTTGAGCCTCCCCCAAAAACATATCTCAGCCTGTCCTTCTGGTGACCTCACTGCAATGCATCATCCCCATCTCTCCTGTCCTTCTCAGAAGACGTATTTCTTTTTTATACAGATAGTCCTCGACTTACAACCGTTCATTTAGTGATGGTTCGAAGTTACAATGGCACTGAAAAAAGTGACTTGTGACCATTTTTCACATTTACGACTATTGCAACATCACGTGTCCAAATTCAGATGTTTGGCAACCGACTCATATTTATGACGGTTGCAGTGTCCCGGGGGCCATGTGATCACCTTTTGCGACCTTCTGACAAGCAAAGTCAATGAGGAAGCCAGATTCACTTAACATTGTTACTAACTTAACCACTGTAGTGATTCTCTTAACAACTCTGGCCCGAGAGATTGTAAAAAGGGGGCAAAATTCACTTAACAACTGTCTCGTTTAACAACGGAAAATTTTGGGCTCAATTGTGGTCGTAAGTTGAGGACTACTTGTATATGGTTCCCTGATCAGTGAAATACACCTGTGGCCGGGGACATCTGCATCTTCCTGAGATTCCATGGAAATGTCACTCATGGCGTCATGGCCTCAGCACTGTCCAATGAGGTGTAAAAGGGGCGGAGTTTGAATCTTGACCTCATGACGCGCCCTTCCAAGTTTGCCCTTCCTGCTTCTCCCCACTAATACTCATGGCTGTTAATGTGGTTTTCTTCAGTGACCATAGATGCCAGAAAGGTAGCAAGGCTTTTCTTCAGGATGTTTCAGATCCCCGGGGATTCTGGCTTACCATCTCGTACAAAAATTTTCTTTGCGGCTTCAGTGGCCATTTCAGCAGCTTCCTTGTGCAAATAGGAGTGAGACGAGAGCAGGGGGTCAGTGGCCCCTTTATTGTTTCCTCCAGGAGCGGAGGGGTCTTGGGTCGCCTCATTTTTCCCGCCGTGTCCACATTTGTCTGCATGAGGGAAAAAAAAACATAATAAAAATGCACATTGAAAAAGGGGAGGGTTTTGATTGCGTAGTTGCGGTGGCTGTGTTGTTTTTTTTTTTTTACTTTTTAAAACGTTTATGGAGGCATCCATCTTTCAACCAATTCCGTTGGCTCCCAATCAAAAATTAAAAAACATTTAAAATTACGGGTAGTCCTTGACTTACAACAGTTCATTTAGTGACCAATAGAAGTTACAACTTATGACTTATGACCATTTTTCATACTTACGACCGTTGCAGCATCTCCACGGTCACGTGATCAGAATTCAGGTGCTGTTGAATTAGTATCAAGTCAATCACAGGTCACGTTTTGGGAATAACTGCTTTTTTTACTTAGCTGCCTTCTCCCAAATCATTACAGATATAGGTAGTCCTCAAGTTACGACAGCCTCAGAAAAAGTGATGTATGACCTGTCCTTGCACTTATGACCATATAGCATCACTCCTGCAATCATGTGGCTGCAATTACAACTGGTTGCAGCATCCGGTAACCCATTAAATTCAATTCTACAGATTACATACTTTTCATATAATTCTGGACACTTTGTTGAGAGCTTAAACTTTTCAAACAGTACAACTGTTCGAATTATTTGGATTCTTTTAATTTGGAAACCTGTCTCACTTTTCTCTAACAGGACAACTTTTCTATATAGAGATATTCCAGTGCTGTTAGCACAGCTGGTAGACCAGATCAGGAAATCAACTCCAGAGGAAGGCTAAAATTATTTTTTATTGAGATTGACTATAATAATAGAGTCTTGCAAGTCTGACTGATCTGTACCATTCTCCTTTCTTATATACTCAAGGAAATGCCTGTCTGGGCCTCTGCTGAATATTATCTGTCCATTGTGGACTTGAGATATTCCCCCCCCCTTCTCTTTGATAATGGAGTTTGTGCATCTCCCTCAAAGTCATCTTTTTTACTCTCTACATTGTTGTCCCCAATTCGGGTCTGAACCTGGTGCCAAAGCTGATGAAGAACAACAGGCACAAAGTGCAGGTTTTGTTTCCTTTTATTGAAGCGCTCCAAGAAAAGGGGTCCTGGCCGGAAAATGCCTAGGAACCCTGAACCATAGAATTAAGAAAGGTTTATACATTTTTCACTAAAGCAGAAGGAGGGGGTAAGGCGGGGTATATAAGAAATATCATCTGATAATAATCTAACAATTATTCTAAGCCTTGGTTAATGAATGCTTCAGGAGTTATCTAATACACATTCTATTTTGCTCCAGGCCATCCCTATTCCTAGCTTCTAGCTGAGCTATGCAAGATGCCTAACATTTTGTTACATTTATCAGATTTCTTAGAACCCAGAATTGTTACAAGCTTTTACACCTGCATAAGCTTTATACGTGTGAATAAGCATTCTTTATTCTTGCCAGACAGACTCCACAATTACAGGCTTTCCGGTCTCCTTTCAAGTGTGTGCCCTAACTTTGCTTTGTTTTAGCAGCCAGCGCATCAACATCTCTGTTAAAGTTGTCATGAATATAAAAAAAACAAAGAAATGGATCCCTCACATATTTGCGCTTACCATATTTTTACTTTATTTTTTTAATGTTTCATTTCTTTGTTTGATTGTTGCGATCCACCTGGAGTTGTTGAGAATCAGGTGGCATGTAAGTTAATATATTCTTATTAATGTTTTTTCTTAGTCTTAGCCTAGCTGAGATCCTAAGATCAATAGAAGGCATTTAGACAACAGATCTTTTTAGAGTTGGTTACAAACAGAAAGCACTGCTTTATGTTCTCTAGCCAAAATGTACATCAAATGTGTACATCAAATCTCAAAAACAAAGAAAAATTACTGATTTCTTTTTCTAGAGGTGCAGCTCCAGAGAACGTTTGTGAGCAGATGACTGTCGTGGAGGCAAAGGGAACAAAAAATTATAGACCAAGTAAATGGTCATAAAACCCCTATTGTTCCTGGCCAGATATTACAGACAAAAGAACTTCAAATATTGCAGCTGAAATAGCTGTTGCTAAGAGATATTTAAATCCCAGCAACCCAGAAGCTGTAGAAAATCTTAAATCCCTGACCAATAAGGGCAAACCTTATGCTTTCCCTTAACACAAAAGCGTATCATGAAATCTCAACTCTGAAGATACCTCAGTTTCCTCTAAACTAGCCTTTGATAATCTTGGCAATTTCAAGATGTGTTACTGGGGCATTTGGGGAATTGAAATGCACCTCTCTCCAAGTTGCCAAAGTTGACAAACATTGATCTTCTAAATGCTGTCACTGCATTCAAGGTCAGGTAGTTCTCAACTCACAACTACAAAGGAACGCAAAAGTTGTGTTGTTAAGACATTTGCTAAGTGAGTTTTGCCCCATGCCGCAACCTTTCTTGCCACCGTTGTTAAGTGAATCACTGCAGTTAAGTTAGCAACATGGTTGTTAAGAGAATCTGGCTTCCCCACTGACTTTGCTTGACAGGAAGTTGCAAAAAGTTATCACATGATCCTGTGACACTGCAACTGTCATAAATATGAGTCCATTGTCAAGATCACGTGACCATGGGAGATGTTGCAACGGTCGTAAGTGAAAAATGGTCATGTCATTTTTTTCAGTGCCATTCTAACTTTGAACAGTCACTAAATGAATGGCTGTAAGTCGAGGACTACCTATATAACACAGCCAACCACCTGTCAAGTCCAAAGCACATTTTTGCTGGTCTGACAATTATTGCGTCTCAGCTTGTCAACGAACTTGGGGAAAGGAAAAGGAATTGGAATACAGACTTCAAAAGATCAAGAAAGCAGACTGTGAGACCCAAGGACACTTCACCAGGTATCTGGCCAGACCGAGAGACACTTTCTCATAACAATATCTTTCCACCTAATTGGGCAACATGACCTGACCAAGAAGGAGGCGGGGGAATTCTATACTTTTACTATATGGGATTGGGTGGGGTTTTGCCAGAGCTGGTTTTACTTGCATGCGTGCTGAAATGATGTACTCAATAAAGTCTTACATTAAGAGTTCAGAAAGCCTCGAAGGTGTTTACTTGGTTGGGTTCGTCATTCGGAACCCTGACACCACCCACCCATCTGTTCCCCAATCTCACTTAATCATAGCTATGTTGGCTAGAGAGAGGTGTGGAAAGGAAGGTGCTGGAAATTAAATAGTAGGGCAGATTGGCCCCTTGGATATGCCCTCCCTGAATTCAAGTGTGTGCAGTGCAAGGCACCTGTGACATGTCTAAATATCTTACCTGAGCTTAGTTGCTTTCTTGGAGATGTTTCATTACCCAAATTCGATAACATTATCAGTGCTAATGGACTGGTACTGATGATGTTACCTAGTTTGGATAATGAAATGTGTGCTAGAGAGCAATCAAGCTCAGAGAGCACCAAGGACCCATCATTTCAATCCAGAGCTACAAACATTCTCCTTTATTGAAACAACTTACCTATTCTCTTGCCACTTTACCAGCACTTTACTTCCATCACTGCCATTGCTAAGTACCTGTCACTCACATCGAATTCTTCTCATTTCCATCTCTTTTTTGTTTCTTTTTTTTTCACTCTGCCCAAAACACTTTTGTGGGAACAAGTGTGTTAAGTTCCTGGCTGGACTAAACACACCTACTTCAGTCTGGACTTGGACTATCTAAAACTGGCTGGTCTACATGTGAATGTTTAGATTTTTCTAGAAGGGACTTTTGGAGAGAGGGGTACCTTCCAAATAGTCCCAATACTGAATATTTTGGTCTTCATCAGAAGTGGCAAAGGTTAGAACTTTGCAGAAGTTCATATATTTTGCTTGGAATGTGCATTCCAGCCTTCCCCAGAGTTCCTAGCCTCGGTTCTGTTTATTCATGAATAGGGGGGGAAAAACCCAATGATGATTTATTGTCAGTCAGTCATATTTGTGAAGACAAGTTGATAATGAAAATTTGGTGACATCCCCTGAATGGGCACTATACCAAATAAAATGTGTCCCTGATGCTGAATACCTTTTGATTTTGCTTATTTTTTTGGAGGAAAAATATAATAAACACAATGTCACTTAAATTTAGCAGTTAAAAACTAGGAAGGAGAACTTTGTACATCAGAAAAAAATGATTTAGTTATATGTGACTTGCGTGGTCTGCTGAAATGTAATCATGAAGCAATGTCTTCTTTTGTTTTTGTATAGCACATACTGCTGGTCCAACCCAGAACTGGAGAAAGAGAGGAGAAGAGAGAAAAAGATGGGAAAAAACATGGAAAGAAAATAAGAGCTGCAGAGATTGTTTTAGAAGGGAATAGCTGGGGAGAAAAGAGAGAAAAGCTGGAGAGTAAAGTTGATATGAGTGTGAAGAGCAGTTGATAGAACATAGAATAATAGAGTTGGAAGGGATCTTGGAGGTTCTCAGAGAAGTTACAACTGAGAAGAAAAATCTATGGTAGCTTCTCTGAAGGAAGAGAACCCAAGTCCTAGAAAGGTATCTTCACCCAAGATAGGAAAGAAGGAGAAGGTGGCTGTGGGCAGAAGGTCTTTAATAAAGCCCTAGTCGTTGGGGAAGAACTGGCAGAAGACTCCCAAGAGAGGTCCTTCTCCCAATGGGTGATAAAACCCATTGACAAGTCCCACACAGAGAAGACATAGAAGGGGATCAGCTAAGCAGATCCAAGGAAAAGAGATGAGCAGTGTTGAGCACATTCATTTGTGAATCCAGCACATTCCTCCCTTCTAGGCTTTCTTGATAATCCTGGAAATGGGGGAAGGAGATGTAGTGAAGTATGGGGAGGAAACGAAGCATTCAGGAGGAGCGTTAGAGGCCAATAGACTCTCGGTGAGAGGCCTAAGAAGAAACCCGACCTTTGTGGAAGCCAGGATTTTGTTGTTAATATCTATTGTAAATAGTTTTGCTATATACGGTAAAGAAGACCCATAAGATCCACTATCTGGGTTCTCTATGTTGGTTACCATCCTTGTAACCTTAACCACACCTCCAGTCATAAAAAGAACCTAGTCACACCATGGCAGATGGAAAGAATGGACCTCCTGGGGTCATACGAAGCTTCCTGATTTTTCAGGACTTCACCAGAGGGAAACTGGTGGAGGATCCATTTGTACCTGGAGGAAAGCAGGACACATCATAGGAAGACCTTCCCACCCTTCCACCAGTTACCTTCAAAACAGGCGTTCAATGCTTCAGTTGCATTCTTCTTTTTCAGCGTTCCCCCTTTCTTGAGATGTTTTCCAGGCGAAGGGCTTTTCTCCATGACTGCCTGCATCGTCCTCTTTTCTGTGATATTGGCATCGACGAAATCGCTTGAAGCAAAGCCCTCCAATTCGTGGTTGTGATAAAACCCATTCACAAGTCCCACACAGAGAAGCAAAAGAAGTTCTCTGGAGAACAGCATAGTTTGTGGATCGAATTGGGTGAGCAGTACAAAACTAAATGAGTTTTCCCCCAGCTCTGCCTCACAACCTCTGCCTGCCTGCCTTGGCTGTGGGAGTTAAATAGCTGAAGTGATACGGGAGTGGGTGGGTGGTGGGTGGGAAAAGAAGCCGCTGCCAATTGTTCATCTTCTTTTTTTTTCATATTGAAATTGCCTTTCTAATGAAACCGGGATCATACCCTCCAGCTGCAAGGAGAAACATTACAAATGGAGTTTTTGACCAGTTGCCAGACTGGTATTTGCTGAAGCACCATGGGTTGGAGTGGGGGAGTATGTGAGTCCTGTTTGTTTAGGTCAGTGTTTTGCAATCTTGGCAAACTTTAAAGATGTGCGTACTTCAACTTTGACATTAAAAACCTTTCACTGTGTTTTTGCTTTGAAAGCATTGTGTCTTAAAGATCTTGACACTTTCTAAGTTTTTCCGGCACAAGAGCACAATGCAGCCTTCTGATAACAGAATAGTAGAATAACAGAGTTGGAAGAGACCTTGGAGGTCTTCTAGTCCAGGGGTCCCCAACCCCCGGTCTGCGGACCGGTACCGGTCTGCGGCATGCCACAAACAAGCAAAGGCCCATCTATGGCAGGGCTTTTCAACCAGTGGTACGGGTACCACCTGTGGTACATTGGCACCTGGCAGGTGGTACGCGACCATCCCAGAAAAGTGGTAGTGGGGGAGGGGAATGAGCTGAACCGGTGGCAGCACCGCACAAGCCTGAGCGAGAGATGGCTGGAGCTGCAGGGCTGTCAGGGCTCAGTGGAAGCGCCAGGATCAGCGCTTCTTCAGGACTGTCAGGGCTCAGTGGAAGTGCCAGGATCAGTGCCAGGCTCCAGTTGGAGTTCAGCACTGATCCTGCTGCTTCTGCTGAGCCCAGAAGAAGCGCCAATCAGCTGGAATGTTGCAGCCTCTCCAGGGTCTTGTGATTTACATTCAGATGCTTGGCAACTGATTCATATTTATGACGGTCACAGTGTCCCAGGGTCATGTGAAGTGACCAAAACCTGCTGCAAACACCCAGCAGATGGGGGGGGGGGAAATAAAAACCAAACACCCCCTCACCCCACCCCCACTGCCAATCCTCAACAGAAATTCTCACAACGAAAACCTCGGACAGGAGGATGAACGCCGCCGGGTGGGCAGGCAGGTGTCTTGCTCGGCTGTGCCTTGGGGGGCACTTTTTTCAGTGCCATTGTAACTTCGAACAGTTATTAAGAGAACTGTTGTAAGTCGAGGACTACCAGTACTTTATCACTTTTTTCCTTTTTTGGTCATCAAGTTTTTGACATCTTACTAGGCGACTGGTGGTACTCGGATGTTGTCATATCCTAAAAGTGGTACAATGGGTGAAAAGATTGAAAAGCCCTGATCTATGGGATGCAGGCAGCACACAAAACCACACACTCTCCGGTCTGTGGAAAAACCTTTCTCCACAGAACCGGTCCCTGGTGCCCAAAAGGTTGGGGACTTCTGTTCTAGTCCATCTGCCTGTTCTAGCAGAAAACCTTAAACCATTTCAGACAAATGGCTGTCCAATCTCTTCTTAAAAAAACCTTCAGTGAAGGAGCACCTACAACTTCTGGAAGCAAGTCATTCCAATGATTAATTGTTCTCCTGAATTCCAGGTTGCTTCTCTCCTTGATTAGTTTCCATCCATTGTTTTTGGTCCTGCCCTCTGGTGCTCTGGAAAATAAACTGACTCTCTCTTCTTTGTGGCAACCTCTCAAATACTGGATGGATATTAAGATGGGCCACCATTTTCCCATTAGGACATATGGAATGCTATTCTCACCCTCAAACTGGGGTCTGCGAGGGTCTGGATGGGAGGGAGCAAGTTACACCTCACCCTGGCAAGATGAAGTAACCACTGGGTCTTTGGGTCCCCTGGATCTGGTGATTTTTTCCATCTTTACCTCTTTATGGGATAACATCCCGCAGACAGAGCTGGTGTGCAGTCTGGGGATCCTCCTGGACTCATGGCTGCTGCTCAGAAAGAAAGTGGCCGGTGTAGTCAAGGGGGCATTGCACAGATTCGTCTTTTGCACTAGCTGTAACTGTGTATGCACTCTCACTTCCTGATTGGGTTACTGCAAGGTAATCTATATGGGGCTGACCTTAAAGAACATGTCAAAGGTGCAATGTTTAAGATGTTGCTTGTTTAAGATGAGCGACTGTATAGATTTTCTAAATAGAAATAAGTAAATAAATAAATAAATAAATAAATACTCTCAACAGACATAGTTACTTCTGAGGTTAGTTTTATTTTGGATCAGCCAGGGAGTTGGGGCAAAGGTACTTCAATTTGGCTGATTATGATCTCAATGTAAGGGGAGCCCAGGGACCAGAAATAAGATCCATTTTGCATCAGGACATTTTTTCAATGTAATAATAATAATAATAATAATAATAATAATAATAATAATAATAATAATAATAATAATAATAATAATAATAATAATAATAATAATAATAATAATAATAATAATAATAATAATAAAGTTGGAAGGGACCTTGGAGGTCGTCGAGTCCAACCCCCTGCTCAGGCAGGAAACCCTATACCATTTCAGACAAATGGCTGTCCAGTCTCTTCTTAAAAACTTCCAGTGTTGGCGCATTCACCGCTTCTGGAGGCAGGTTGTTCCACTGGTTAATTGTTCTCACTGTCAGGAAGTTTCTCCTTAGTTCTAGGTTGCTTCTCTCCTTGATTAGTTTCCATCCGTTGCTTCTCGTCCTGCCTTCAGGCGCCTTGGAGAATAGCTTGACTCCCTCTTCTTTGGGGCAGCCCCTGAGATATTGGAACACTGCTATCATGTCCCCCCCTCATCCTTCTCTTCGTTAAACTAGACATATCCAATTCCAGCAACCGTTCCTCATATGTTTTAGCTTCCAGTCCCCTAATCATCTTTGTTGCTCTTCTCTGTACTCTTCCTAGAGCCTCAGCATCTTTTTTACATCGTGGTGACCAAAACTGGATGCATTATTCCAAGTGTGGCCTTACCAAGGCATTGTAAAGTAGAATTAATACTTCACTTGATCTTGATTCTATCCCTCTGTTAATGCAGCCCAGCACTGTGTTGGCTTTTACATCATCTCTGGAGTGAAAGTGAACAAAGGAACCTACCTGAGAGATATAAGTTATTTTTCAGCATCTCCGTCCCCCAAATCTTATCCATAAGAGTATCTGAAAAATTAGTAGCCCTGACTTTCTGGATAACAATTTTTTTCTCTCTCTCTGTGTGTGTGTGTTTAAGTACAACATTTCTCAATCTTGGCAACTTTAAGAGGTGTCTAGCTGGGGAATTCTGGGAGTTGAAGTTCACATGTCTTAAAAGTTTCTGTGATTGAGAAACATAAGGCTGAAATTCAGCAGGTGCACTTTGAATTCTAGTGCCGAGAAGGGCCAATGGGAGAAGATGCATTTGTTGAATTTATATTGGCCACAAGCTGTTCAAGAGAAAATCTATTGCTTTCTGGGCTCTTAATCCTTTTTCTTTGTCCTCAGTAACTCTCTGCTTGTTGGACTGGCGCTACAGCAAACACAATCTATAATGTGGTTGCAGATGGCCCTTAAAATTGTGTTGTATTCCCCTTAGGAGAGCTCACAAAGTCTATTCCAATAGATCTATACATTTCTCCACATGATATTGCAAAGTGCATAGAAAATGGGCAGTGCTTTTGTTGTGATGTTGTCGCACGGCTTGTGTTATTCTCCCATTGTCCCCTGGATTCGTCTTAACTTTCTTTGATATAAACAGGAGGGACGGAGGCATAGAGAGAAAATGCCACCAGGCTTTCAAGATTCCTTACTTACCATATCCTGCATTAGTTTTCCTCAACCTCAGCAACTTTAAGATGCATGGGGGAATTTTGGGAATTGATATCCACATATCTTAAAGTTGCTGAGGTTGAAAAACATTGCTCTATATATCAATAAAGTGGGCTCCAGGATTTCTGATACAATTTATTCTTTAACCTGGACTGCCTTAAGGGCCTGATAGATACACCTTCCAAATTCATAGTTGACATTATTATTTTTTTTAAATTGCTGTTGTTATTTACACACAGTGTTCCAAATAGTTCTGACTGGATTCAGTACTTTTGGCTACAAAGGGACCCCCTGATTCCCATAGAATTGAAATTTGGCAAATTTTATAAAGCATTTTATGACATAATACAAAATGTCATTAAAATTTTCCTGTGGTCAACAGGGGTCCCCAATCCCTGGGCTGCGGACTACTACCAGTCCGTGGCTTGTGAGGAATCAGGCCGCACATGCATGAGATCTAGGTACTGCGTGAAACCACATCCCCCTCTCCGGGCCATGGAAAAAATATTTTCCAGAGAACTTGTTCCTGGTGCCCAAAAGGTTGGAGCCCGCTGCTATACAGTTCAACACTGACTATTTTCAAGGCAGATACATCCCTAAATTTTTAAGAACATTCGTAGTGAAAGCAGTGCATTAGAAGCTCTGCTATCAAGCGCCAGGTCAATCAGAAAATCCAGTCCATTCAAATGAGTATGAAGATTTATTGCAAGCTTAAGCTCTCTACAAGAATCTGAGCTACTAACAGTCAAAGCAAATTGGCAGTAGATAAGAGTCAAAGGAGTTCAAGGTGGGCTGGATTTAGATCTCTTGTGGTCCCAAAGGGATTAATGATTGATGACACGTTTGACCCCTTCCTCTAGCTGGGCCATCTCCTACATCTGCCATGGTTGATGACATTGAGGAATCTGGTAAGAAAATATCTCTTATCTTTGACCCAGGCTCATGGGTTGTCTAGTTTTTTTGACTAAAGAGTAGAGGGTAAAATGCTTTAATGAAGACGAGGGATAGGCGTAGGGGTAGGGTTTCTGTAGCCCATCGTGAAACTGCTTGTGTTTCCATCCTCATCACTCATCAAAACTTCCACAAAAGGATCACAGCAGGTTGACCTACAGAGGGGAGCAAAAATAACAAGGCGGATAAATAACAGGAGAGAGTGAAGGAGGAAGTTTTAAAGAAGAGAATGGACAGCCATTTGTCAGAAATGGTATAGGGTTTCCTGCCTGAGCAGGGGGTTGGACTAGATGACCTCCAGGGTCTCTTCCAACTTTATTATTATTATTATTATTATTATTATTATTATTATTATTATTATTATTATTATTATTATTATTATTATTATTATTATTATTATTATTATTATGAGTTTGGATAGCTACAAGCTGAATGGGGACTAAAAACAAGACGCTAGAATGAAAGAATTCAGCAAGCAGTGAAAGATTTAGAGGGCATGACCAATTCACCAAGGCGACTCCACTGTTAACATGTTTCATCAGTGCAAAGTACAGGTTGTCCTCTACTTACGACCATTCATTTAGCAACTGTTCGAAGTTACAACAAAACTGAAAAAAGTGACTTACAATCAATCCTTGCACTTATGACCTTGCAGCATCTCTAAAGTCATGTGATCAAAATTTAGACCCTGGGTATGCGGCATTGTAGTTATTGATGGTTGCAGTGTGCCTGGGACAGCTGGCTCCCAACAAGCGAAGTCAATGGGGGAATCTGGTTTCAATGAATGACTGCGTGACTCATTTAACAACGGCAGTGATTCACTTAACAACAGTGGCAAAAAAGGTCATACACTTGGGCATGACTCACTTAAAAACCACCATGCTTAGCAATAGAAATTGTGGTTCCCAATTGTGGTTGTAAGTCGAGAATGACCTGTACTTATTTTCTTAAGGTGGCACATTTTCCTTGAAATGAAAACATACATTATTTTACTTTGATCCATGGAGAAAGAAAAGGAACAATTTTGAGAATATGGACTAGCATTCTGCAGGTTGAGGACTGAAACTGGAGTTTGAACTGGATGCCTCGAAAATAACTAGTCAGGGCATGACAAAAATGAAATTTTGTTCAGATTAAATTTAAATATAGTCGATACAATTATCCGCTACTAATATATTTAATATTTTTTTTCTTTACATTCATAATTATAGTTTAGTAATAACTGGGAATTTAGAATGTCATTTTTTCTCAAAATAAGGAATTGCTTTAATAAGATGGGGATTTGTAATGTCAGTAATTAGTAACGTTACATGGATGGAAAGAAATTTATTCTCTTGATGTTAAGGAATGGATTCAATATACTGTTATGATATTATTGTTATTATTATTATTTGGAATTATGGATCTATTCTAAAAATGAGAAGATGGAGCAATATTTTTTTTCTAAATAGTGTAGATCTCATAGGTTTAAGGGCCAAATTAATTTCATATTGATATTATATAGTCATTTTTTCTTTTTCCTAATTTTCCTCTCCCATTATGTTCAGTTTGCTTTCAATCTTTATAACGTATGTAGGATTTCTATTACATAACTACTGACATTATTTTTGTTATTAATAAAAAAATAAAATGGTACTGCTTTGATTTTTTGCATTGAACAGAGAGTTAAAATAAATTTGTCATAAATTAAAAAAAACCTGGAATTTCAAAACAAGAAAAATAAAATTAAAACATACTTAATACATGCGCTGTCCTAAATATTAGCTAATATTAATAACTGTACATTTTGTGTGCTTTAGCACCAACAGTTTTTGCTACTGCTTACCTAATAAAGATCTGGCTAAAATCTCTGTAATAGTGGTGAATCTCTGTGTTTTGTAATTTTGGTTTCAAATTAATAAAAGCATTACTCTAATTTTGGATTGTTTTCCCCTGGGAAAAAGATATTTCATAGCTGGAGATTAAATTAATAAAGACTGCCATCTCTTTGCATCTTTCTTTTCTATTTTTGCTAGAAAGTTTGTAAGCTCCAGAGGGCACTCTTAGTCTACCTCAGAATGGTTAGAAGCCTGTTGGTTTTCACAAATCCTCGGGAATAAGCACATAACCAGCATAGCATGCAAGCTTTTATCAATGATTAATTACTCGGCTTGTTCTTTACATATAACAAGAAGCTCAACCAATAATAAAGGCTGAGGGATATTGCTAGTGTTGAGGGATATTGTGTGCTGAAAAGTGGATAGTGCACATTCGTAAGGCAGGCAAGGGACAAAACAAGCTTTGGGGTGTCATGTTGTAAAGTCCAGGGCAGGGAAGGCGAAAGCTGAGATTTATTTGCACTTACATTTACAAGTAGTCTTCCGCTTTCCACCACAATTGAGACCACAATTTGTGTGGTTAAACAAAGGGGTGGTTGTTAAATGAGTCGTGCCCAATTTTACCATCTTTTTCCCTATGGTTTTTCAGCGAATCACTTCAGTTAAGTCAGGGGTAGGCAACCTTGGCTCTTTTATGACTCGTGGACTCCAACTCCCAGAATTCCTGAGCCATCCATGCTGAGGGGAAAGGGAGAGGTTTCCAAGCTGAGTCATGGCTGGCTCAGGGATTCTGGGAGTTGAAGTCCACGAGTCATGAAGGGACCAAGGTTGCCTATCCCTGAGTTAAGTGATTCATATGGTCTTTTAAGAGAATCTGACTTTTCCTATTGATTTGGCCTGTCGGAAGCCAGCTAGGAAGGTTGTAAATGGTTATCACATGACCCCAGGATGCTGCAACTGTTGTAAATACATGCCAGATACCAAGCAACCAAATTTTGATCACGTGACCGTGAGGTTGCTTCGTCGGTTTTTAAGTGTGAGGAAATCTTATTTTTCAGTGCTGTTGCAACTTTGAACGGTCACTAAATGAAAGGTTGTAAGTGGAGGACTACCTGTATTTATATCTCACCGTAATTATTATTCCTTTTATAAATAACTCAAGGCAAAGACACCTAATACCCCTTCCTCCTCCTCTTTCCCCCACAACAACCATCCTGTGAGATGAGTTGGGCTGAGAGAGAGAGAGGGACTGGCCCAAAGTCACCCAGCCGGCTTTCATGGCTAAGGCGGAGCTAGAACTCCCAGTCTCCTGGTTTCTAGCTTGGTGTCTTAACTGCTAGAACAACCTGGTTCTCAGTTGGGAATTGGGTATGTCCAGTTTAATGAAGAGAAGGACGAGGGGGGACATGATAGCAGTTTTCCAAGATCTCAGGGGCTGCCCCAAAGAAGAGGGAGTCAAACTATTCTCCAAAGCACCTGAAGGCAGGACAAGAAGCAATGGATGGAAACTAGACCAGGAAAGAAGCAATATAATAATAATAATAATAATAATAATAATAATAATAATAATAATAATAATAATAATAATAATAATAATAATAATAATAATAATAATATCCCAGGTCCTGGGAAAGGACTCGATAGGTAGACAAAATGCCAAATCCAGTCTGAACATCTGGCTGAATGTGCGATGATTAATAATAATAATAATAATAATAATAATAATAATAATAATAATAATAATAATAATAATAATAATAATAATAATAAAGTTGGAAGGACCTTGGAGGTCATCTAGTCCAACCCCCTGCTCAGGCAGGAAACCCTATACCATTTCGCACAAATGGCTGTCCAGTTTCTTCTTAAAAACTTCCAGTGTTGGAGCATTCACCGCTTCTGGAGGCAGGTTGTTCCACTGGTTAATTGTTCTAACTGTCAGGAAGTTTCTCCTTAGTTCTAGGTTGCTTCTCTCCTTGATCAATTTCCACCCGTTGCTTCTTGTCCTGCCTTCAGGCACTTTGGAGAATAGCTTGACTCCCTCTTCTTTGTGGCAGCCCCTGAGATATTGAAACACTGCTATCATGTCACCCCTCGTCCTTCTCTTCGTTAAGCTAGACATACCCAATTCCAGGAACCTAGAACTAAGGAGAAACTTCCAGACAGTTAGAACAATTAACCAGTGGAACAACCTGCCTCCAGAAGCGGTGAATGCTCCAATACTGGAAGTTTTAAAGAAGAGACTGTCTGAAATGGTATTGGGTTTCCTGCCTGAGCAGGGGGTTGGACTAGAAGACCTCCAAGGTCCCTTCCAACTCTTGTTATTCTATTCTATTCTATTCTATTCTATTCTATTCTATTCTATTCTAGTCTAGTCTAGTCTAGTCTAGTCTAGTCTAGTGTTCTCCTTCAGCTTCAGATTAAAGGAACTTTCACAGAAAACAAAAGGAAGTTCAAGTAAAATTGAATTGGAAAGATTCAAGTTTGAAATTTGTGTTACGTAGACAAGCATTATGTTTAAAACTGCAGGAAATTTAGTTTTTATTTTCAGGGCGGGATGCAATCATTTTAATTTTCTTTGCATCATTTTAAGCAGTCATTGCTAGAGACTAACTGGAGCAGCATGGTGGCCTAGAGGGGAAGATGCTCGCCTCCCACTCAGAAGGTTGAGAGTTCAATCCTAGACAGCAATAGATGTTTCTCTATCAGGGCGCAAAGAGAAAATATCTTCTGCGTACTCCCTTTAGGCGTCAGGAAGAGCATCCTGGCCAGTAAACACTCAGCTCCCTTCAGTTGCCCTGACCCCACCCCAAGCAAGGGATTACAGCAGTGGTTCTCAACCTTTTTAATGCCGCAACCCGCAACCGGTCATAAGTCGAGGACTAAACCAGTTGTAAGTCGAGGACTAAACCGGTCGTAAGTCAAGGACTACCCAACTGGTCATAAGTCGAGGACTTTCCCTGCCCGGGAGCACCGCACATGTGTGGTTCCGCCCCTGCGCTGGCCGAGGCGTAGCTGGCAAGCGGCAGAGACGGAACAGGCCGACCACCAGCTGGCCCAGCTCAAGGGAGGTAAGGCACCCGCCAGAAAAGGGAAAAAAAAAATGGCGGACAGCCTTGCTTGGCGACCCCCGTGAAATGGTCGATCGACCCCAAATGGGGTCGCGACCCATAGGTTGAGAACCACTGGATTACAGGATCGTAAAAAGAAAAAAAAAATGCTGGAGACTAACTGAGATTGTGGGAGTCTTACTTCTCCCAAACACCCCAATTAGTGAGAAGAAGGCTAGATGAGGCTCCTTAGATGAAAGACAGTGGCGGTAGGAGCTGCCAAATTTTTGAACTGAGGAAAATGGGTTTAATGTTCTTTTCAAACTCCACACCTTCTCAAGTTTGCTGGGCAGTCTTGCGAAAGTGTAGAGCAGTGGTGGCGAACCTATGGCACGGGTGCCAGAGGCGGCACTCAGAGCCCTCTCTGTGGGCACGCGCGCCCTCGCCCCAGTCCTGGGCCTTCAGCTGGGTTTTATAAAACCTTTTTGCTTTAGGCCTCCGCTGCCGTGTGCAAAAAAAAAAAAAAGGTTCAATCAATCAGTCAATTTCAACTTCTCGCGGGTAAAAAAAAATCTCGCAAAGTTGGAATTGATTGATTGAACTTTTTAGTCCCACCCGGTCTGCCGTTACCACCACAGCCACGCCCACCCAATAGGCCACACCCAGCCAATGGGCCACACCCAGCCGGCACCTGACGATGCATAAGTGGGTTTTGGGTTGCAGTTTGGGCACTCGGTCTCTAAAAGGTTCGCCATCACTGGTGTAGAGGTTTGAAACAGAGTTAATCACACACTTTCCAGAGAATATAATGAAGCCAGAGAAAAGTGATCTTTCAGAAGCTGGTGCCCTCTCAAGCCTGCTGAAATAACTGTGGCCCCCATAGCTCTTCTCCTCGTTTTTGGCCGGGGGGGCGGGGGGGGAGAGAATGAACAGTGGTGTAGAAAAAGTGTACTTGAGGACCAGAAAGGAGAACTGAACCTCAGTGGTGCAGTGGTTGGAATGTAGTATTGCAGGCTGACTCTGCTCCCTGCCAGGAGTTCGATCCTGACCGACTCAAGGTTGACTCAGCCTTCCATCCGTCGGAGATTGGTAAAATGGGGGGGGGAGGAGGGATATGCTGACTCTGTAAACTCTAGAATAGAATAGAATAGAATAGAATAGAATAGAATAGAATAGAATAGAATAGAATAGAATAGAATAGAATAGAATAGCTTAGAGAGGGCTGTAAAGCACTGTGAAGCGGTATATAAGTCTAAGTGCTATTGCTATTGTTAAAGCGGCCACAGCGTAATAGCTGACAAAGCATCTTAGACTTTATACCTCTGGAGATGCAGCAATTTGCACTGGCATAACTCAGGACTGTTTGAAGCTCTGGCATGCAGACGTTGGACGAGACTGGGTGATTGCTGACGCAGATGGGAAAAAGATTTTATGACTGATTTCCTCCCCCCCCGAACAATGGATGTATACGCACCTATATTCGCACACCATATGCTTCATATCACCTTCTTTTGGGGTGCAAGTGAGGCCAGAAGGATTTGCACTGATTTTGACGGTGACGGCACTTTGGGCATCTACTGCAGTGAATGACATTTGCCATTTATGATGATAGCATTCTGGCACATTTTGGAAGTTGCCCCTACATTGCATGACAAATTCTTTGAGACGGTACACAGGTGGGATCTCATCAGTCGCCTGTTGAATGGCAAATGTGTTAGTTAGTAATAAAGCCATAGTACATGAGTACATTCATTTAAAATGCAAGTGGAAGGACATGTAGATATTCCTTTTCGCAATACGGCAGACCCTGGATCTCATAGGTCAGTGATGGCGAACCTTTTAGAGACCGAGTGCCCAAACTGCAACCCAAAACTCACTTACGCATCGTTGGGTGCCGGGTGGGTGTGGCCCATTGGGTAGGTGTGGCCCATTGGGTGGGCGTGGCTGTGGTGGTAACGGCAGACTGCGTGGGACTAAAACGTTCAATCAATCAATTCCAACTTTACAAGATCTTTTTTTTCNGGCGGCGGAGGCCTAAAGTGAAAAGGTTTTATAAAACCAAGCTGAAGGTCTAGGACTGGGGCGACGGTGCGCGTGCCCACAGAGAGGGCTCTGAGTGCCGCCTCTGGCACCCGTGCCATAGGTTCGCCACCACTGTCATAGGTACAAGCCACAGAAGACAAGGTCCACACGCGAGGGTCTAAGTCAGGGGTCTTCAAACCTGGCCCTCTTATGACTTGTGGACTTCAACTCCCAGAATTCCTCAGCCAGCCATGCTGGCTGAGGAATTCTGGGAGTTGAAGTCCACAAGTCATAAAAGGGCCAAGTTTGAAGACCCCTGGTCTAAGTAAACTGATTTATTGCTAAAATGCCCAAATGCACAGGAATCTTGTCAACTAACGCTTCACACCTTCTTGGAGCTAGATAAGGGTCAACAGAATCATGGGGGAGGAGGGGCTTGGACTTAGTCTGCTTGTGGCCACGTAGGGATTCGAGGCTGATCCTTCCTTTAACTCTGCCCCCGGATTCTGTCACTCCTTCTCTACCACAGGACTAAAATTCCCAGAATTCTCAGCCAACTTCCTGAGAACCCTAGAACCTGCATTGGTTGGAACGGCACTGACTCTTTCTTGAGAGGCTGCCACAAAGAGGAGGAGGGGGGTGTCAATTTATTTTCCAAAGCAACAGAAGGCAAGACAAGAAACAACGGATGGAAACTAATCAAGGAGAGAAGCAACTTGGAATTACGAAGAAGCTTCCGAACAGCGAGGACAATTAACTAGCGGAACGGCTTGCCTTCAGAAGTTGTGGGTGCTTCGTCACTGGAGATTTTTAAGAAGAGACTACACAGCCACTTGTCTTAAGTGATATAGGGCAGTGGTGGCAAACCTATGACACGGGTGCCAGAGACGGCACTCAGAGCCCTCTCTGTGGGCACACATGCCGTTGCCCCAGCCTTGCCTCTCCCCGCGACCCCCTCCTCTCCAGCAGCCCCCCTGAAGGAGAGTCACCCTCGAGCGTGGCCCACACGGAGCAGCGCAACCAAGGACATGGCAGCCAGGCAGCATAGACAAGACTCTGCCCTCGCACCCCATTGTGCACAGTTGATGCTGCAGGGCATGGGCAGAGGGTGTGGCCGCCATAGCGCTGCTGGGCTGCCTGGGCGATCTGCGGTGGGCCCTGGAGGCGGTGAGTGGTCCTGTGGGCAGACGGGGTGGGGGATGAGGGGGCAGAGCAGGGGCGGGCAGGGGGGTGGAGCGGGGGCGGGGCCAGTTTTTGGGCACTCTAAAAGGTTCTCCATCACTGATGTAGGGTCTCCTGCTCGAGCAGGGGGCTGGACTGGAAGACCTCCAAGATCCCTTCCGGCTCTATTCTGATTCTGCCTACATTATACTATCCCTCTGTCTACATTATGCTCATTTCACCATAACAATTTGTTTTTTAGAATCATCTAACCATCATACCAAAGGAACAGCCCCTCTTTGAGGTAGATGGGTGGTTTAGAAATGTGAAGTATAAATAAAAAAAAACCCCAGTAATAACAGAAGGCTGGGTGATGCTCTGAACTTGCAGTGTTTCTCAACCTTGGCAACTTGAAGATGTATGGATTTCAATTCCCAGAATTCCCCAACCAGCATGGCTGTTTGAAGAATTCTGGGAATTGAGGTCCACAAATCTTCAAAGTGCCATGGTCGAGAAACACTGAGAGATGTTTAACCAGCATGTGGTTAACCAGCAATGGAGAAATGACTAACATTAGGATACTTCCTTCTACATTTGTACCCTGATGTATATGTGTGGATGGAAACATGCTTTTCAACTCTCCCCTTGGAAGGGTATACATACAGGTAGTCCTTGACTTACAACCATTCATTTAGTGACAGTTCAAAGTTACAACGGCTCTGAAAAAAGTGACCTACAACAGTTTTTCATACTTATGACCGTGGCAGCATGCCCTTGGTCATGTGATCAAAATTTGGATGTTTGGCAACTGGCAGGTATTTATGATGGTTGCACTGTCTTGGGGTCATGTGATTACCTTTTCTGACCTGATTTTGACAAACAAAATCAACGGGGAAGCCCGATTCCCTTAACAACTGTGTTACTAACTTAACAAACTGCAGTGATTCACTTGACAACTGTGACAAGGAAGGTCGTAAAATGGGGCTAAACTCAATCACTGTCTCGCTTAGCAATGGAAATTTTAAGCTGCATTGTGGTCATAAGTCAAGGACTACCTATATAAAAGAGATGGCTTTTTTGATCGGTCTCCATGTTGGGCCAGTTTCTGCTACCATACACTGTTGCCACGGTAAACGCAAGCATTGAACCTAGCAGAAGAAATTCTGTCAGTTTATAAGATGCTGCAGAAATCAGATTATGAGTCCTTGGCAATCGGGGGTCTTAAGCAGGAAAAGAACAGAATTCTTCCTGCAGGATTAAGTAAGGACTAAATCGCCGTGAATAAAATGTCAGGCTTACCAATGCTGTTTCAGGAATAACGCTGATGGGAATTTTCAGGTAGTTCTTAGCAGAACCGCTGCTAGCAGTGAATGTCACAACGCTGGAAAAAAAAACATTGGTGGATTCATTAACAACAAACGATGGTCTCCCCGCTTCTGCCGCATTACCATGTTTCAAAAAACTTTTCAAAAGTATTGCTTGCTTGCTCTTATGTTGGAAGTGCTTCTGAGTTGAAAGGATTAGCCCGTGACGTCATCATTGCTCGGGAGGGGGGGGAAACCCAGTTGGGGGCTCCATTATGTCCCTGTTAACTTGCCCACTGAAGTGGCACCCATATATCTACCCGCTTTCAAACTGCTGGGTCAGCAGGAGCTGGAGTGAGTGACAGGAACTCAACCTGCTACGTGGCAGCAACCAGGTCAAGAAGCAACGGGTGGAAACTGATCAAGGAGAGAAGCAACCTAGAACTAAGGAGAAACTTCCTGACAGTTAGAACAATTAACCAGTGGAACAACCTGCCTCCAGAAGCGGTGAATGCTCCAACACTGGAAGTTTTTAAAAAAAGACTGGACAGCCATTGGTCCCTTCCAACTTTATTATTATTATTATTATTATTATTATTATTATTATTATTATTATTATTATTATTATTATTATTATTATTATTATTATTATTATTATTATTATCCTACCGATTGTCAGCCTTGTGTTCTAACCGCATGAACCACCACACTCCATTTCAAACGTGTTATATGGGCCGTTATATTAAAGTTTGGGTTTTGTGCCTTGTCGCATTAATTAATGAGTTTAATTAATCAGTGGAAGGGCTTATCTCCAGAAGTTGTGGGCGCTCCATTACTGGAAATTTTTAAGACGAGACTGGGCAGCCATTTGTCTGGAATGGTATAGGACAGTGATGGCGAACCTTTTAGAGACCGAGTGCCCAAACTGCACACCAAAACCCACTTATGTATCGTCGGGTGCCGGGTGGGCGTGGCCCAGTGGGTGGGTGTGGCTTCAGTGATAACGGTAGACTGGGTGGGACTAAAAAGTTCAATCAATCAATTCCAACTTTGCGAGATCTTTTTTTTCCCCCGCGAGAAGTTGAAATTGATTGATTGATTGAACCTTCTTTTTTTTTGCACACGTTGGCGGAGGCCTAAAACGAAAGGTTTTATAAAACACAGCAGAAGGCTTAGGACTAGGGCGATGGTACGTGTGCCCACAGAGAGGGTTCTGCGTGCCACCTATGGCATGAGTGCCATAGGTTCGCCACCACGGGTATAGGATATCCTGCTTGAGCAGGAGGATGGAGTAGAAGACCTCCAAGGTTCCTTCCAACCGTGTTATTCTATTATTCCTGGCGACTCTCTGAACAAGTTCTTGGAGTTTTCTTGGCAACATTTTTCAGAAGTGGTTTGTTGTCTTCTTGGGGCTGAAAAAGAGGGCTGGGCTCAAAGTCCCCCAGCTACTTTTGTGCCTAAGGCAAAACTAGAATTCAGGTTTCCCCTAGTCCAGGGGTAGGCAACCTTGGCTCTTTTATGACTCGTGGACTTCAACTCCCAGAATTCCTGAGCCAGCCAAGCTGGCTCAGGAATTCTGGGAGTTGAAGTCCACGAGTCATAAAAGAGCCAAGGTTGCCTGCCCCTGCCCTAGTCCAATGCCTTAAAGCATGACACCAAATTGGCTCTCATTCAATTAACAATATTCCTTATCTAGCTAAACAATACATTCCCCTCTTTATCCAGAAAGCATTTTTCATTCTCCAGGTAACACATAGATCAGTGGTGGTGAACCTATGGCACGCGTGCCAGAGGCGGCACTCAGAGCCCTCTTTGTGAGCACCCATGCCATGCCCCGGAGATGGCAACCGTCCCTCTTCAACCAGCCGCCCGAGGTCCCATGTGGCCGGATGCATCCCAGCAGGGCTGGTTTCCCTCCCTCCCTCCACCCGTCCCATCCCTCCTGGCCTCGCATGCTCTCCTTTTCCTGGGCACAACCCACTGCATTGCCTCCTCAGCTGTTGGCCAGCTGTCCAGCTCAGAGGTGGCTTCTCTGAACTGCTGGTGGTGGGCTGTGGAGCCTCAGAGTGTGCTGGTCGAAGAGCCGGCAGTGTGTGGCTGCTGACAGACACCGTCGGCCCCCATGCGCTCGCTGGCCTCTGTGTGTGGGGTCTGATGGTGTCAGGCAGCAGCTGCCCCAGGCCCTGCCTCACCTTGCCCCGTGGCAATGGTATCCCCGCCCTGCCTCGCCTCGCCTCACTCCACAGGATGAGCCTCCTGCCCACCACCCCACCTGCCAGAGACCCCCTGGATCTCCCCCAACCCTGCCCACTGGCGTCCCTTTCCACGAGCAACATCGAGGTGACCACACCCACTTTGGCCACACCCACCCAGTCTGCCATGACCACCACAGCCATGCCCACCTAGTGGGCCACATCCCACCTGGCACCCGGTGATAAATAAGTGGGTTTGGGGTTGCAGTTTGGGCACTCGGTCTCTAAAAGGTTCGCCATCACTGACATCGATTCTCTCTCCGCTTTTCTCTCTTGACAAACTCCCATCTTTACAAGTTCTTGATATCCACCACGGCAGTGTTAACCTACCTGGAAGCATAGCTGTCATTTGTAATGGGGGCATTAAAAGTTGCCGTCAGGGTAATATTCTCTCCTGTGTTCAGGAAACCTTCTTTTGGTTCATAGCTGATAAGGAAACCTCGATCATCCCAAACTTTAAAATCGTATATTCTAGCTGCTCCATAGTTGACCACCATGACAGAGTGTTTCAAGGTCCCACCGGGTGCCATTGTGCCTGGGGAAAAATAGCAATGTGCTCACAATATAGCTGAAATATGATCATAGTACAGATCATCCTCGACGTATGACTACCATTGACCCCCAAATTTCTGTTGCTAAGCAAGACAGTTGTTAAGTGAATTTTGCCCTAATTTACGACCTTTCTTGCCATAGTTCTTAAGTGCCGTTGTTAAATCTATATAAATGAAAATGTAAATGTTTGTTTGTTCAAAATCTTAAATCTCCGAAAGTTCTTCACCGATTGCTTTGAACTTTTGATACAACGTTGCATTCAAATACGCGCGTGTTTTTATATACCTATATTATATAGATGTCACACCTGTGACAGGTAAAACATGCTTTTTTTGAAAAACAGTGCCATCTGTTGGGTGTAAAAGCAACACATGCTTTTACCAGACTGAGCCACAGCAATGCGTGGCCGGGTAGAGCTAGTTAGTAATATGTGTCAACGCTGCTAATATTGAATATTCTTGCTTTGACAAAATATGCAGAACTATCTGGTACTTTTAGAGTTAATTCAGATGAGAATAAGAGAGGAGAGAAAAGCACACAGAAGGGAACGGAAGTGAATCTTTGCCCTTCAGACTAATTGGAAGATGTGAATCATGACCCCAAAATAGGGGAGGGGAAATGCCTGGAATGTTATGTGCAAAGGAAGGGAAATTCAGATCTTGGCATTCTCCATGCCATGCTGACACTCCTTTTACACTAATAAAGGCTTTTTAGGTTAAACAATGCCTGAAAGTTCTTCAAAGTGTTTCATTAGTCAGACACATGACAATATGGTTGTTAAATGACTCTGGCTTCCCCGTTGACTTGGCCTGTCAGAAGGTCACAAAAGGGGGGGTCACATGACCCCCCCGGGACACCGCAACCGTCATAAATACGAACCAGTTGCCAAGCATCCCAGTTTTGATCACATGACCATGGGAATGCTGCAATGTTTGTCAGTGTGAAAAACGGTCCTAAGTCACCTTTTTCAGTGCCGATGTAACTTTGAACAGACACTAAATAAACTGTTGTAAGTAGAGGACTACTGTGTCCTGAAATATCAATTTTCTATGAGCTGCCGTAGGAAAAACTCTCCCACATAAATCTTGCTTCAATTTCACTTATTTTGAGATGATGGTTCCCCAGCTGAGTTAAACACAAAATATTACCAATGAAAAGTGGTTCATTTGGGAAAACACTGTCCTGTCAAAAATCATAGCTGGTGACAAAGGAGAATTGCTCCATATATGTGTGGAGGATCCTGAGTCACCTAGGCCAGTGGTGGCGAACCTATGGCATGGGTGCCAGAGCCGGCACTCAGAGCCCTCTCTGTGGGCACACGCACCATCTCCCCAGCCCCGTCTCCTCCCATGGCCCCCTCCTCACCAGCAGCCCCCCTGGAGGAGAGTCACCCCTGGGTGAGGCCCACGTGAAGCAGCGCAGCCAAGGACATGGTAGCCGGGCAGCGGGGACAAGACTCTGCCCTTGCGCCCCATCGCGCGCAGATGATGCTGCAGGGCACGGGCGGAGGGCGTGGCTGTCATGGCGCTGCTGGGCTGCCTGGGTGATCTGTGGCGGGCTGTGGAGGTATTGGGTGGCCCAGTGGGCAGGGCGGAGCAGGGACGGGGTGGGGGGCAGTTTTGGGGCACTCGGTCTCTAAACGGTTCGCCATCACTGACCTAGGCGAAACCCACCTACTAGGATCAGTATATCTGATGATCACATCCTCTTCATCAAGCTTCAGAAGGATTAAATAATGAAAAAATGCTAGAAAATGAACCAAAAACAAAACTGCTAATTCTGTTATTGCTTATGTATTCCGTTCTGCTAAGGACTTACTATTTTGGCCTTCCAGAGGCAGAATCTGCACACTTTCGGTTGTAATGGAATCACCACTGATTCGTACGAAGGGGAAGTTGCCTGGAGAAATGCCCTCCACTTTCAGCAAGGTTCTCTGGAAGGAAAAGATGGAGAAATATCTATTAAAAATCTCCCACATTCGTCCTGTGCATATTTATGAATTAAATGAGAGGCGTATTACCAGTAGTGCTTGACTTAATAATAATAATAATAATAATAATAATAATAATAATAATAATAATAATAATAATAATAATAAAGTTGGAAGGGATCTTGGAGGTCATCTAGTCCAACCCCCTTCTCAGGCAGGAAACCCTATACCATTTCGGACAAATGGCTGTCCAGTTTCTTCTTAAAAACTTCCAGTGTTGGAGCATTCACCGCTTCTGGAGGCAGGTTGTTCCACTGGTTAATTGTTCTCACTGTCAGGAAGTTTCTCCTTAGTTCTAGGTTGCTTCTCTCCTTGATCAGTTTCCACCCGTTGCTTCTTGTCCTGCCTTCAGGTGCTTTGGAGAATAGCTTGACTCCCTCTTCTTTGTGGCAGCCCCTGAGATATTGGAAGACGGCTATCATGTCCCCCCTCGTCCTTCTCTTCATTAAACTAGACATACCCAGTTCCAGCAGCCGTTCCTTATATGCTTTATTATTATTATTATTATTATTATTATTATTATTATTATTATTATTATTATTATTATTATTATTATTATTATTATTATTATTATTATTATTATTATTATTATTATTATTATTATTATTATTATTATTATATTTGGATTTATATCCCGCCCTTCTCCTCACGGACTCAGGGCGGCTGACAATCAATTAAAATACATAAATAA
>NW_015387232.1:170066-172678 GCF_001527695.2 Protobothrops mucrosquamatus | reverse complement strand
CCATACAACAGTCTCAAGACCTGCCCTCGCCTCCTCCCCCGGGGCCACCCAGTCGGAGTCCAAACCCTCTCGGATCCGAGCGACTTTGTCATACAGATATTGTGCAAATTCCTCAGCCTTCCCCGCCAGGGGGTCCCCGCCCCCCCTCAATTGAAGGAGGGAGCGGGTCACCCTGAAGAGGGAGGCCGGGCGATTATCTCATGACGCAATGAGGGTGGAGTAGTAATTAAACTTCGCCACCCTCATCGCCACGAGGTAGGATCTAACATGTATCCTTACCTGTGTTCGGTCGGATTCGGTTCGGGTGACCCTCCAACTGCTCTCTAGGCGTCTTTTCCGGCGTTTCATCTCTCTCAGCCCCTCGGTAAACCAAGGGGCCAGTTGAGACCTACGCCGGGTCAGAGGCCGCAGCGGCACGACTCGGTCCAGTGCTGCGGTTGCGGCCACATCCCAGGCCGCAGCCTGATGTTCCGCCGAGTCGTGACCCAGCTCCTCAGGATATGTCCCAAGCTCCGTCAGAAACCCCTCCGGGTCCATCAGGCGCCTGGGACGGAACCATCTAGGCGGTTCCGTCTCCCTGCGGCGAGGGGCAGCGGTCCGGAAGTCCATCCTAAGGAGTGCGTGATCTGACCATGACAAAGGCTCTATAATTATCACCCCCCATTTCCAGATCATTTAGCCTCCAGTCCCCTAATCATCTTTGTTGCTCTTCTCTGAACTCTTTCTAGAGTCTCAACATCTTTTTTACATCGTGGTGACCAAAACTGGATGCAGTATTCCAAGTGTGGCCTTACCAAGGCCTTGTAAAGTGGTATTAACACTTCATGTGATCTTGATTCTATCCCTCTGTTAATGCAGCCTAGCACTGTGTTGGCTTTTTTGGCAGCTGCAGCACACGGCTGGCACATATTTAAATGATTGTCCACTAGGACTCCAAGATCCCTCTCACAGTTACTACTATTGAGCAAGGTGCCCCCTATACTATACCTGTACATTTGGTTTTTCTTGCCTAAATGTAGAACCTTACTTTTTCACCATTGAATTTCATTTTTTTAGATAGCGCCCAGTGTTCAAGTCTGTCCAGATCCTCCTGTATCTTAAGCCTGTCTTCTGGAGTGTTGGCTATTCCTGCCAGCTTGGTGTCGTCTTCAAATTTTATGAGTTCCCCATCTATCCCCTCGTTTTACAACAGTTCATTTAGTGACTGTTCAAAGTTACCACGGCACTGAAAAAAGTGATTTATGACCGCTTTCCACAGTTATGACCTTTCCAGGACCCCCATGATCGGGTGATCAAAATTCAGATGCTTGGCAACTGATTCATACTTATGACCATTGCCGTGTCTCAAGGCCATGTGATTCTCTTTTGACAAGCAAAGCCAATGGGGAAGCCAGATTCACTTAACATCTGGGGGTCAACATCCAGCTCGAGAATCCAAATAAAACTCCAGGTTCGTTCCATCTTTGAAAATCTTACTGGTTATTGAATACACTGCCTGGGCATGTCGAAGCAAAACTAACTCTGAGCCTCCAACTCCAATTCATAGAGTTAAACAATAATTTTCCTAGCCAAATCCCCAATGTCTTACATAGCCCATATAAACAAGTTCACTTTGTTATAGGAACCGTCTGCTTCAACTCCACACCTGGTCTGGTGTCCTTGAAAAATATCAGGCTCTTATGGTCTTCAGCTGAATCGTAGAAGTTTCGTTTCCCCATCTAACCCACTTGAAAGAAACAACTCCCCCCCCCTTAATTTAAGGCAAGTTGAAAACCAGAGGCACGTAGCTGACAAAGTTTCGTCATTGACACCGGGTTATTAACTTATCAATTGCAGTGGTTCACTTAACAACTGTGGCAAGAAAGGTCATAAAATGGGGGCAAAACTCACTTAACCACAGAAATGTTGGGCTTAATTGTGGTCATACATCGAGGACTACCTGTGTAAAACTTACAAAGAATCAGATCCTCCTCCCAGAAATTCAGTAGGTCTGTAGTAAGACACCTGCTTTCAAGTTCAAATTCACCTCATCGATCCCAATTTACTGGCTTCAGGAGTGTCTGTGAGGAGGGGGTCTGTGTCCAAAAAGTTAAGATGGCGGCCACAATCATGTCATCCAAGCCTTGATGCTTTTTTACATGTGAGGCATATAAATAAAGGGGTGTGGCCTTGATATTATTATTATTATTATTATTTATTGAATTTATATACCGCCCTATCTCCCTTACGGGACTCAGGGCGGTGAACAGGCGATAATAAAAACCACGATAAATATACCCAAGTTTCTGTTCTAAAATCAAATTAAATAACAGGCCTGCTCTAAAATACCCCATACAAAACCCCCACTAAAACATAATCAAACTATGCCAGGCCGGCCGCATGGAATAAATGGGCCTTTAGGGCTCGGCAAAAAAGGCGCAGGTCCGCAACTGTACGTAGGTCGGGGGGTAGGTCATTCCAGAGGGCAGGAGCTGCCACAGAGAAGGCTCTCCCCCTGGGGGTCGCCAGCCGGCATTGACTGGCCGACGGCACCCTAAGGAGGCCCTCTCTGTGGGAGCGGACTGGTCGAAGGGAGGTATTTGGTAGGAGGCGGTCTTGCAAATACCTAGGTC
>NW_015387232.1:152144-169653 GCF_001527695.2 Protobothrops mucrosquamatus | reverse complement strand
AAGTCAAGCAGACTTTTGCCTCCAACCTGTATTGTATAAGTGTTTATGGGATGCAAATTCACAGTCCATGAACCTGGCTCGGGGACAGGAGATATCTTCACAACCTTCTGGCTGTCCATGTTGATCAACATGCTCATGGATGTCAACTGAGAACCTGCCACGAGTTGACACATAAATAGAAACAAGAGCAGATGTAAACGAAGTGAGAATGTGAGGAAAGTTCCCCCTCCCATTAATTGTCTGCAGCCAATCCTGTTATTCTGTTCTGTACGCCTGCTAGTGATTTATAACAGGGCTCCCCACCCCCTTGGTCTACGGCCCGCTACCAGGCTGCCGCCTATTCAGAACCAGGCCGTGGAAATGATGGGCGAGCGTGCGTGCACAGCTACACTTGTGGAAGCAGCGGACGAGCGCATGCACGTGAAGCTCCACTTGCGTAAGTCTATGCACCCGCCACTCATACGAAACCATCTCCTCCCCCCTACCACCAGTCTGCAAAGCCGGAAAGATTGGGGACAGCTGATTTATAAGGTTTTTAAAGCATTAATCAAGTTTGATAATAATAATAATAATGATAAAGTTGGAAGGGACCTTGGAGGTCATCTAGTCCAACCCTCTTGCTCAGGCAGGAAACCCTATACCATTTTGGACAAATGGCTGTCCAGTCTCTTCTTAAAAACTTCCAGTATTGGAGGATTCACCGCTTCTGGAGGCAGGGTGTTCCACTGGTTAATTGTTCTAAGTGTCAGGAAGTTTCTCCTTAGTTCTAGGTTGCTTCTCTCTTTGGTTAGTTTCCACCCGTTGCTTCTTGTCCTGCCTTCAGGCGCTTTGGAGAATAGCTTGACTCCCTCTTCTTTGTGGCAGCCCCTGAAATACTGGAACACTGCTGTCATGTCCCCCCTCGTCCTTCTCTTCATTAAACTAGACATACCCAATTCCAGCAACCGTTCCTTATATGTTTTAGCTTCCAGTCCCCTAATCATCTTTGTGGCTCTTCTCTGTACTCTTTCTAGAGTCACAACATCTTTTTTACATCGTGGTGACCAAAACTGGATGCAGTATTCCAAGTGTGGCCTTACCAAGGCCTTGTAAAGTGGTATTAATACTTCACGTGATCTTGATTCTATCCCTCTGTTAATGCAGCCTAGCACTGTGTTGGCTTTTTTGGCAGCTGCAGCAAACTGCTGGCTCATATTTAAGTGATTGTCCACTAGGACTCCGAGATCCCTCTCACAGTTACTACTATTGAGCAAGGTACCCCCTATACTATACCTGTACATTTGGTTTTTCTTGCCTAAATGTAGAACCTTGCTTTTTTCACCATTGAATTTCATTTTGTTAGATAGCGCCCAGCGTTCAAGTCTGTCCAGATCCTCCTGTATCCTAAGCCTGTCTTCTGCAGTGTTGGCTATTCCTGCCAGCTTGGTGTCGTCTGCAAATTTGATGAGTTCCCCATCTATCCCCTCGTCCAGATCGTTGATGAAGATGTTGAAGAGCACTGGGCCCAGAACAGAGCCCTGGGGCACCCCACTACACACTTCCCTCCATGTAGATGCGGTTCCATTGAGGACCACACGCTGAGTACAGCCGGTCCTCATAAAGCCTGTCCTCATTTCCTGATGATTGGATGCCTCTAGAAGAGTCTCTTCCCATTCGTGTTGGAGGCACCGTTCAAGGCACTTCCGGGTTGAAAGGATTAGCCAGTGACATCACTGAGGCCCGGGGGATGGCCATGGGGCCTTCTTTCATGTATCTGCAAGGAGCTGGAGCAAGTGATGGGAGCTCACTCCAACACGCAGCAGCACTCGGGTCTCGAACGCGGGCTTGTTAACTCCCAACTCAGTGTACTAACCCCGTGAGCCACTGTGCTTTGCCTAAAAGAGTCTTTCTCAACCTTGGCAACTTGAAGATGTGAGGCTTTCGATTCATGCTGGCTGGAGGTTTCTGGGAGTTAAGTCCACACACCTTCACATTGCCAAAGCTGAGAAGCACTGCTCCAGAAGATACCTATCGGTAGCTCCTGAGAAAATGCTCTATATCACATCACACCGCCCCTTACCTGAAGGTTGGAACACAGTCATGTTGAATGAACTTGGTGCTTTGACAGAGATGGTCAACTCTTTGAGGGTTTCATCTACAGGGAAGGAGAACTGTGAAGTATACATTCGGCCATCGATCAATTTAACAGGAGCAGCATTCAGGGACTTCTCCATTATTCCCAGGACCTGTGAAAGCTGATGTTTTGTAGTNCTTGTAACATTTATGGGGTTATTTACAAGATTTAATACCAGGCAATTTTCTATTTTTTTCTGCCTGAGAAAACATCAGAATATTTTCTTTATGCAGATTGACTTACCTCTGCGTTTCCTGCTGGAACAATAGCCTGTGAGGAGAATGTTCACTTTGGACTTAGTAGACTCAATCAGAATGTCCACTTCTCCCTTCAGATGCTCATCTTTTGCTCCAGCATCACTGAAGAAAAAGATCTCAGATCTGGAGGGACACAAAGGATTTTAGGAAGTTTGTGCTAGGGGAAAAGTAGCTTGAGTATAGGATTGGCAAGAAAGTAGCTTACTCTCAGTTGTTGCCTTATAGAACTGTGGACTTTAACTTTCAGAATTTTTAAACCAGTGACTGCTAAGTATTTTGGAAATATAGAAATCCTCCTATCTGAAAAGCATCCAGTTGGGGAACAGTGGGTGAAACTGATGGAAAAAGGGAGATGAATATGGATTGGCTGAATCACTTTTATAAGAAACTTTTAAGAAGAAACTGGACAGCCATTTGTCCGAAATGGTATAGGGTTTCCTGCCTGAGCAGGGGGTTGGACTAGATGACCTCCAAGGTCCCTTCCAACTTTATCATTATTATTATTATTTTTATTATTATTTTTTATTATTATTATTATTATTATTATTATTATTATTATTATTATTATTATTATTATTATTATTATTAACAAAAAATGGCTAGGAAAGGCACTGAAAGAATTCAGCCTTAAGCCCTGGAGAGCCTCAGATAGGTGAACTATAGATAAACTTTGACTTACAACTATTTAGCGAACATTTGATGTTATGAGAGACCCTCAAAAAGTACTTATGATCCAGATTCGAAGTTCTGATGGCCAGGCCCTTTGTGATCATGTGATCATATTTTAGTTGCTCAGCAACCAGCTCACATTTACGGCCGTTTGTAGTGTCCCACTGTCACATAACACAATTTATAGGGTTTTTTTTTTGCTGGAAATTGGCATTTGCTTCTGGTTTTTGGCAAAACCAGCCTATTGCAGACAACGGGTTTGCTTAATAACTGCGGGGTTCACTTAATGACTGTGTCTTTGCTTAATGATCGGGATGACCTGCCTAATGACCAGCACAATGGACAACTGTAATAAGGCTCAATTATGTTGTCAGTCAAGGACTACCTGTAATCTCAGAATCAGGCAGCTTTCAGGATTCACGAGCACTGGGAGCTAGCTGCAGAGATGAAAAATGATAAAACGGATATAAGGATGTTTTGATTCAACATCTCTACACTATTTATCTGTTCATTCTGATGTTGGCTTTAGTATGTCAGTCACAGACTTTGCATTGTGACACCACGACACACACATCCCATGGAAGTACAGGTAAGTCCTTGATTTATGACCACAGTTGAGCCCCAGGCAATTAAGTGAGTTTTGCTCATTATACAGCCTTTTTTTTGCCACAGTTGTTAAATAAATCACTGCAGTTGTTAAGTGAATTACACGGTTGTTAAGTGAATCCAGCTTCCTTCGTTGACTTTGCTTGTTGGAAACTGGGAAGGTTAAAAATGGTGATCACATGATCCCAGGACAGTACAACTGTCATAAATACATGCCAGTTGCCAAGTGGTTGAATTTTGATCATGTGATCACAGGGATGCTCCAATGGTCGTAAATGTGAAAACAGGTCATGTCACTTTTTCCATGCTGTTGTAACTTTGAACTGTCACTAAATAAATGGTTGTAACTCAAGGGCTACCTGTATGAAGCCTGTGAGATGGCTATATTGTTTGTAAGCTACTCTTCCCGATTTTATGGCTGTTTTAATAGTTTTAACTTGTTTTTAATGTTTTTTATTGTTGTTTTTGGCTATTTAGTTATATGGGTTTTATTGTTGTGTGATTTTTTTTCATCTCTGTGAACCGCCCAGAGTCACAGAATATGTGAGATGATTGGCTATATAAACTGAATAAACAAATAAATAAAAATAAGATTTATCACTTGCTTCCTCTCACACTTTTTGCAGATGCCTGCGCCTACATTCCTGGATTATATACTTGATACTTTAGAAATAAAAAAGGGAAGTAGACTCTGCCTTAATGTTCCATCTGTTTAAACTTTTTTTAAAAAAAATTTATTATCATTTTTTAATCCTATAAAAGCAGCGGTTTCCAACCTTTCTGGCATCAGGGACTGGTTTTGTGGAAGACAATTTTTCCACAGACTGGAGGGGGGATGCTTTCGTGCATAACCTAGATCTTGTGCATGCGCAGATGAAGCCTCCTTGCTTGCCTGCAGCTTGCACAGCCTGGTTCCTAACAGGCCACGGACTGGTCCCAGTCCATGGCCCAGGGGTTGTAGCCCCTACAGCCCGGAGGTTGGGGACTCCTGCTTCCAATTTAACAAAATTAAAAGAACAAGAAAAAAAAAGACTATTGGAAATAATAAAAAATAAAAGAAAAAAGAAAGAAAACATAGAATTATGATTTCCACCCATCTGTATATCAAGCAATTGTCATCTTATTCTTTGCCCTTCCTTGTTGACCCTTTTTAATCCTCAAATCCACACATTCTCAATTTAGTCTTTTATTCTTTCAGCAGAAAGACGATACAAGTCTCTTTTTAAAGTCTTTTTTCCTCCCCTGACCCACCTATTTAAAGTTGGACCCTGAGGCTATGGGTGGGAAATGTTGGCTAGAGAAAAGAAAAATACTTCATCAGCACATTATAGACTTCAGAGTGAGAAGACTGACAATTTTTGTGTGGGATCTGACAAATTTGTGTGGGGATAAGGTCAATGATAGTTTCAGGCCATAAAGATTGCCTGCTCCCTCCTAGAGTCAGAAAGATTAAGTGTTCAAACGCTAAAACTCTAGATAGAACATTAAGGCCTGTTCTACACCGTTAACCTCCTGTGAGAAACAATTTGCTTGTCTCATTATATCTGCAAAGACATTTCATTTATAAAGAGGCAGAAGAAAAAACAATGAGACAAATGATTTTAGGAAACAATTGTTTAAGGGTGTGACACTTAGTTTGCAGACTGAGAAGCTTTTTGGAGACCCTATTGTAAATTGTTTGGGCTCTCCAGATGATTACTCACACCCTAGAGTAGGGCTTGGGTTACTGCAACGCGCTCTACCCGCCTTTAAAGATACTTGGAAGCTGCTCCTGGTGCAGAAAATAACTGCATAAGATTGTGCTGCTTTTGTGAACTGCGCTGGATGCCAGTTAGTTCCCAGGTGCAATTCAAGGTGTGGTTCTTACCTATAAAGCCCTTTATGGTGTTAAGTGAATCTGGCTTCCCCATTGATTTTACCTGTCTCAAGGTTATAAAAGTTGTTCACATGACCCCAGGACATGTGTCAGTTGCCAAGCGACTGGTTTTGTTTACTGTTGCAAATAAAATTGGGTCCGGTTCTTATTCCAAGCTGGGAGAAAGATGCAAGAGAAATGAATTGGAGGCAGGCTGCAGTTGGAAAGGAGGTCTCCATTAATTTGGTAGCCAGAAACCATGGTGACAACAGCTTGTTTCTGGGGTGGCTGACCAATTGGCGTTGAGAGTAGATGGGCTTTTATATAGTTTTGGGGGCTTTGTAATTGAGATGTCTGTTCCTGTGCAAGAATATGTCTTTTAATATTTTAATGGCTGTTATACCAGATTCCTACGGGGTCATGTAGGGGTCATGACTGGCTCTACAGACAAAAGGGAAAATGCAAATCCTAGATGTTTTGTTTGTCTGAGCTAATCTTGTCAGTTTTGACTCCTTGCTGCTTATTCGGAGCCGTAGGCTACCCTTGGTTTATGAATAGAGTGGCCTGGCTTTATGAATGGATAAAAAATATCCATTCACAAAGCCTGGCCTCTTCAGGTTTCTGCTTGAGGCTGTTTTCCTATAGCAGAAATACTGGAGCTGCTTTCTGCCTTTATTAAAGAGATTTTTCTCCTCTTCTCCTTTAGGGGAAATATTCTATTCTGCCTCTTTTAATATCCTATAGACCATTGGTTCTCAACCTGTGGGTCGGGACCCCATTTGGGGTCGATCGACCATTTCACGGGGGTCACCAAGCAAGGCTGTCCGCCATTTTTTTTGTCTGCCATTTTTTTTGTCCGCCATTTTTTCCCCTTTTCCGGCGGGTGCCTTACCTCCCTTGGGCTGGGCCAGCTGGTGGTCGGCCTGCTCCGTCTCTACCGCTTGCCAGCTACACCTCAACCGGCACAGGGGGCGGAACCACACATGTGCGGCGCTCCCGGGCAGGGAAAGTCCTCGACTTACGACCGGTTGGGTAGTCCTTGACTTACGACTGGTTTAGTCGTCGACTTACGACCGGTTTAGTCCTCGACTTACGACCGGTTGGGGTCGCGGCATTAAAAAGGTTGAGAACCACTGCTATAGAATATTTTATTCTGGGCAGGGGGTTGTGGGGGGGGGGCTTCCCACATCACATAATCATGGGGATGCTGCAATGATTGTAAGTGTGAAAAATGATCATAAGCCACTTTTTTCAGTGCCGTTGTAACTTCGAACAGTCACTGAACAAATTGTTGTAATTCAAGGACTGTCTGAACAGTATTGAGAAATATGGGCAAAAAAGGGAATAGAGCAGTGATGGCGAACCTTTTAGAGACCGAGTGCCCAAACTGCAACCCAAAACCCACTTATGCATCGTCTGGTGCCGGGTGGGTGTGGCCCATTGGCTGGGTGTGGCCAATTGGGGGGTGTGGCCCATTGGGTGGGCGTGGCTGCGGTGGTAACGGCAGACTGGGTGGGACTAAAAAGTTCAATCAATCAATTCCAACTTTGCAAGTTCTTTTTTTTTCCCCGCGAGAAGTTGAAATTGACTGATTGATTGAAACTTTTTTTTTTGCACACAGCGGCGGAGGCCTAAAGCGAAAAGGTTTTATAAAACCCAACTGAAGGCCTAGGACTGGGGCGACGGCGCACGTGCCCACAGAGAGGGCTCTGAGTGCCGCCTCTGGCACCCGTGCCATAGGTTCGCCACCACTGGAATAGAGCCATCATCATCCTGGACACTTCTTACCTTGGCAAGCTCTGTTGCAAAGCCAGTTTCAAGCCAGACATGGACATTTCTGGGCAGTCACCACCTCCAGTAGCAGTCAGGCGAGAGATTGCAGATTCCAATTCGTCCACACTTTGGGTCTTAATGACGGGTCCAAAATCTGCAAAGATAGATCTAGGTGGGAACTGAGTCATGATAGTATGAAGAAGACCAGCCAAGGGCCACAGTTTCAGACAGAGTCTCTGTTTTTTTTTTATTATGTTAATTCTGTTTTTGCCTTTCCTGGGGTTCTGAAGAGATTTTTTCCAATACTTTCCTTTTAAGTAATTAAAGATGAACATTCTTATCTGTTCCTCAAAATAATAAGACTGGCATTTTATCTCCACATGTCAGATTATTTAGTTTATTCCGCAGTAACCAGTCTAATCGCTGAGAGTTTACCATAATATCAGTTCAGATGTATACAGTAATTCATTTAAGAGAAGTCCTCTTAAAGGTTTAATTAAAAGCTTCCTCCTTTGACTTCTGGGTCTATAATTGTTTTCTGCACAGGGGCGGCAAGAATCATTGAATTCATCAAATCATAGGGTTGGTAAGGATCTCAGAGGTCAACCAGTCTGACCCCTTTTCTTGGAATAGCACTTGCTAAAGCATTGTGGACAGATGGCTCTCTAGCCTTGGTTTGGACCTCAGTCAATGACTTTTTCATGTTCTAATGGGATTTTCTACAGCAATAATAACATTACAAAATGGCATTTGTACCAAATACAAACTAATATTTACAGCATATCTTCAGAAAGAAGGCAGGAGCTGAGGGATTAAAGGGCATTTCAAAATGACCATCTGAATAGGATACAATGACATGAGCATAGATCTGGAGGAAAACTCAGCTCATCAGAAAATGTGGTTTCCAGTCCTTCCACCATCTTGGTATTTGCATCCCTGTCGTTTTCAGATTGTGAACTAGACCCCAGTATTCCAAAATACAGGTAGTCCTCGACTTATGACCACAATTGAGCCCAAAATTTCCATTTCTAAGCAAGACAGTCGATAAGTCAGTTTTGCCGCATTTTATGACCTTTCTTGCCACAGTTGTTAAGTGAATCACTGCAGTGGTTTAATGAATCATGCGGTTGTTAAGTGAATCTGGCTTCCCCCTTGACTTTGCTTGTCAGAAGGTCAGAAAAGGCGAACACATGACCCAGGGACACTTGCAACCATCACAAATACATAGCAGTTGCCAAGCGGCTGAATTTTGATCACGTGACCATGGGGATGCTGCAACGGTTGTAAGTGCGAAAATTGCTTATAGGTGACTTTTTTTTCAGTGCCACCGTAACTTCAAATGGTCACTAAACGAATGGTTGTAAGTCAAGGACTACCTGTAGCTTGAAGTCAGTTTCAGTTCATTCTTACTATTGATTTATAAAACACCTGACCTTAACTAAAGATCTGCTGCGCTTTTTCTCTTTCAGTTACAAATACAAACATTCTCAAAAAGAGTAACTTTCAACGTCCCCATTTAAGGGAAAGATTCAAGTTTTTAATCATCCTCCCGATTATTTTCCTCAGTTTCCTCCTTCCTCTGCATTAAAGCGGTGACAAATAATCACACATCCCGAGAGTTTTGTGAGCTCTTGGTTCACTTTCCACGGGAAGGACAATCTGTCACTTTAGCCTGGTCATCCCAGCATAGATGTACCGGTAATTCCTCCTGTTTTTACTAAAAAAAAGAAAACAAAAACCAAAAACCCTGCATTCCCTATTGTTAAATCACGTAATCCCTTCTAACTGGCCATAACATTGCTTGAATTCTCTGAAGAAAAAGAAAAAACCTGAGCAAAAGAAGGAGGGCAATTCCAGCCTAAAAGGGAGAGAAATCAGAAGGAATCGCGGCCTTCTATCACCTCCTTACCGGGATCGTTGAAGGGCACAAGGATGTAATTATAAGGTCTGTCCGGAGAGCTGGAATACTTTTGGAGGAGTTCGTTGCATTTGATTTTGACTTGGCGGATGTCATCTGACATGCTGCCGGTCGTGTCCACCACAAAGGTGAGGGAATAACCATCCAGGTTGAAAAACTTCTTAAAAGTATCATCTCCCACTTTAGCTAAGAGGCCGATATCTGAACAAAGAACAGAACAAAACAGAGTTAACAGAGTTGGAAGAGACCTTGGAAGTCATCTACAGTAGTGACCAAAATTGTGGAAACCTCTTGGGAAAAGTGTATTTTTGAGGTTTGATGGCTAATAACACCACTTTTTTTGGGGGGGAGTAGTACCATAAAATTATATATCAATGGAAAGATAATTTAATCAAGAATATAATGCAATAAAGTTTGTTCAATGATCTGTACTGTATTTTATGAAAAGTTATAGCCAAATAACCAGAAAAAGGAAGCACAACTCGCTTAGGTTGATATCAGGTAGCTTTCCTTCATCTGATTGTAGCCAATGAGCACAAGTGTTTAGAGAGCCAATCAGGTGTCATCTTGTTTTGGCAATGAGCCAATCAGATCACAGTAGGATTCAGTTATTGACATCATGTATTGAAGTTGAGAGGAGGCCATTTGTCAGTGTGTTATGCGATGGCTATCAAGTTGGCTGGGTTTTTTTGTGTTCTTTCATTTAGTGAGCTTGTAAAACGTAATAAAATTAAAGTAATGGTGCAAAGAGTTGACTAGTTGCCCAAAAAGTGATGTAAAATGGTATTATTAAGTGAACAAGGCTACAGTTATAAAGAAATTAGAAGAAAAATTGGTGGAAATTTAACCAAAGGTGGCATTTCTACTGTACACTTTTCCCAAAAGCTTTCCACAATTTTGGCCACCACTGCAGTCCAGATTTCCCCAACATTTTTGGCTTTGCTGATGGCCAAGGTTGTGGAGGTGGGAGTGGAGAGGGTTCCATGTGAGTGGCGGGCAAACAGGCACGCGTTCGGCCGCTGTTTGCGCAAGTGGGGATATGCGTGCACGTTCCCCCCCTCCACTTTTGCAGTCCAATTCCGAACAGCTTAAGGGCCAGAGGTGGGCCACAGCCCAGGGGTTGGAGTCCTAGTCCAATCCCCTGCTATAGCAGGAGACCCTATACCATTTCAGACCAGTGTTTGTCCAACAGCAGGACTAAGTTATGTCTGTACTACAATATATCTTGTTTCAAATTGCTGTGAGTGGCAACACTTAATATTGCTTGATTTGGAAAGGAAAAGCCACAACTGCACAAATGCCAACTTTTCAAGCCCTGCAGTTACATGAGACAGATATTCTAGGTAGTCCTCAACTTATGGCCACAACCGAGCCCAAAGGTTCTATTGCTAAGTGAGACATTTGTTAAGTGAGTTTTGCCCCACTTTATGACCTTTATTGCCACAGTTGTCAAGTGAATCACTGCAGTTGTTAAGTGAGTCACCCGGTGAATCGGGCATCTCTGTTGATTTGGCTTGTCTCAGGGTGATCACATGACCCAGGGGCAGTGCAACCGTCATAAGTATGAGTCCATTGCTTAGCATCTGAATTTTGATCACATGACCACGGGGATGCTGTGATGGCCATCAGTGTGAAAAATGGCCGTAGGTCACTTTTTTCAGTGCTGTTTTAACTTTGAATGTAACTGTTGTAAATTGAGGACTACCTATACTAAAATTCTGTTGATTGAAAATCCAGAGAAGGGCTATCCAACACCTATAAATGGCACCAGGTTGAGGAAGTATGTCTAGCCTTTTTTAAGTTGGACAAAACAGTAGAGGAATGTCTATGTAAGGATTGGAGAAATTTTCTAGCACGCCATTCAAACTGAGATGGGTGGTTTACAAATGTGATAACTCAATAAAGATAAATAAATCTAGGACGCCGCCTTACCGTCTCCAACAAAAAAGTTCCTGGTGGCTTCGATGGCTAATTCTGCTGCTTTGTGATGCAGGCGGTAGTGTGGTGAAAGTTCGGGATTGGACGTCTCCTTGTTGATGCCACCAGTGGGAGGGAACAGTTGAGTCAAATCATTTTTCCCACCATGCCCACATTTGCCTATAATATAGAAAAAAGAAGGAAAAGGCACAAATGCCTTGGCTTATGTGATAACCTTTTACATTGGAGCATGGTAGCTCACATGCTTAGAATGCTGGTGTCAACGCTGCTAACATCGGATGTTCTTGCTTGACAATATATGAAGATGCAGACATTTTCTATTTAAGCTGTGTATCACTTTTAGAGTTAGAATTAGACGGTGCTGGAGGGGAGGGGGAAGAATGTGCATGGGGACTAGTTAGCCATAACAATATCTCAGTAGAATATTCTTCAAGGTTGGTTGTAATAGGAGGAGATAAGAAATGGCACTTCAAACTAATTGGAGAATGTGATTAATGACTGTTAAATGGAGGAGTGAATTATGCTTAGATACTGTCTGTTTGGGGGAGGAGAATTCAGATTTTTGGCTTCTCTTATGTACGTGCTGAAGCTATGTTGCAATGAAAGATTCTTTAAACAATGCCTCAAAGTTCTTTGAAGAGCTTTTTTCCCCCGGAACCATGACAGCTGGATTGGAAGTTAGCATTTATAGGGTTGCCAGGTGTCCACTATTTGAGTGGACAGTCCACTTTTTTCACATTATGTTCACTATTTTTTTTCACAAAATAGTGGACATTTTTTTTTATTCAAAAGCTTTATGATGAAATGGTACGTAATCTAAAGCTGTACAGTCTACTTTTTTTACTACTTAAACCCGCCCCCCCCGCTTGTCCGCTATTTTTTGGAAGCAGACCTGGCAACCCTAGTTAGCAAATCGACATTCGAAATCTGAGAGCTGTTGCTTATTGGGCTGAGCTCCTGTCACTTGCTCCAGCTACTTGCGGGGACATAAAAGGAGCTCCGAAGGGTGTTTCCCAAGCAATGGTGATGTCACCAGATAATCCTTTCAACCCGGAAGCTCCTTCAACAGTGTCTCCTACATGAACACAACGCAACCTTTATATTTTAATGTCATGTAGGGGCAGTACATGTGACAAGACACATCAACATTTTTCAGCATTTATCCACTTGAAGATGTGTGGACTTCAATTCCCAAAATCCCCCAGCCAGCATGTGGGTGGAGAATTCTGGAGTTGAAGTCCACACATTTTCAAGTCACTGTGAAACAGGGAGATAGAGCTTTAGATTAGCACAGTGATGGCGAACCTTTTAGAGACTGAGTGCCCAAACTGCAACCCAAAACCCACTTATGTATCGTTGGGTGCCGGGCGGTCGTGGCCCATTGGGTGGGCGTGGCTTCAGTGGTAACGGCAGACTGGGTGGGACTAAAAAGGTCTTTCAATCAATTCCAACTTTGTGAGATCTTTTTTTTTCCCGCGAGAAGTTGCAATTGACTGATTGAACCTTTTTTTTTTTTTGCACACGGTGGCAGAGGCCTAAAGTGAAAAGGTTTTATAAAACCCAGCTGAAGGCCTAGGACTGGGGCGGCGGTGCGCGTGCCCACAGAGAGGGCTCTGAGTGCCGCCTCTGGCACCCGTGGCATAGGTTGCTAAGACGTTTCTTAAAAACTTAGTTCAAAATCATTTGAAAGGACTGCATTGCCAATTTATATTGCAGGTATTATTGGCTTGATCCAAGGGCTAGCTAAGCATGAAAAGTATCCGTTCCCTTCTGCTTGTTTGGAACACAGAAGACGAATGGATGAAAATATTTAGCAAGCGTAGGTGATTTTTACCTGGTGGTTTGTTCCTACAGGAATTTGAAACTTTATATCCACTTGTAAGCATGTCTTTCACCAGGAGGTTGTCCTCACACTGTAACTCGTTCCTGTTAAACAAAGACTTTGATAGGTGGGATTCATCAACTTAAATCTGACCTAAATCAGAAATCTATCCTGAACTGCATTTCATAAACATGCTGAAAATAAACAGAAATCGTTAATTTTACATGTGCAATGTAACTGAAATGTCCTGTGCCTATCACGGGAGCTGTGCAAATCTTTCAGAAGAGATGTGTCAGAGAAGTGCGTACGGGTAGTTCTCACATAATAATAATAATAATAATAATAATAATAATAATAATAATAATAATAATAATAATAATAATAATAATAATAAAGTTGGAAGAGACCTTGGAGGTCATCGAGTCCAACCCCCTGCTCAGGCAGGAAACCCTATACCATTTCGGACAAATGGCTGTCCAGTCTCTTCTTAAAAACTTCCAGTGTTGGAGCATTCACCGCTTCTGGAGGCAGGTTGTTCCATTGGTTAATTGTTCTAACTGTCAGGAAGTTTCTCCTTAGTTCTAAGTTGCTTCTCTCCTTGATCAGTTTCCACCCATTGCTTCTCATCCTGCCTTCAGGTGCCTTGGAGAATAGCTTGGCTCCCTCTTCTTTGTGGCAGCCCCTGAGATATTGGAACACTCCTATCATGTCCCCCCTCGTCCTTCTCTTCGTTAAACTAGACATACCCAATTCCAGCAACCGTTCCTTATATGTTTTAGCCTCCAATCCCCTAATCATCTTTGTTGCTCTTCTCTGTACTCTTTCTAGAGTCTCAGCATCTTTTTTACATCGTGGTGACCAAAACTGGATGCAGTATTCCAAGTGTGGCCTTACTAAGGCATTGTAAAGTGGTATTAACACTTCACGTGATCTTGATTCTATCCCTCTGTTAATGCAGCCCAGCACTGTGTTGGCTTTTTTGGCAGCTGCAGCACACTGCTGGCTCATATCTAAGTGATTGTCCACTAGGACTCTGAGATCCCTCTCACAGTTACTACTATTGAGCAAGGTACCCCCTATACTATACCTGTACATTTGGTTTTTCTTGCCTAAATGTAGAACCTTAACCTTAACCATGGAAATTGGGGCCGGCGACTCCATCACTAAGCAATGTGGTTGTAAATAGTGATGTCACATGACTGTGCTGACTTATGATGGTAGTTGTGGTCAGCCACAACTTATCATCCTTAGAAAAATAAAATCCGATGCGAGTTGCGGTGGCCTGTAGTCACGTGATCACCATTTGTGGCCTCCCGCTGGCTTCCCCATTGACTTTGCTTATCGGAAGCTGGCAAGGGAGGTTGCAAATGGTGATCATTTGACGGAGGGAAGCTGTGATGTCATTATGGTGAGCCAATGGTTAGGCACCCAAATCATGATCAGATGAGCATAGGGATGCTAAGAGAATGGCAGCTGTGAGGACTCCATCATTCTGAATGGCCATTCAACTAAAACTACCTGTACATAGTTCTCTCTTTGAACTGTTCAAGTAGCTGCCTTGCTTTCTCCTGCAGCTGCTTGCTAAGTTGTTGGTGGTGGCCATTTTCCTGTCGACAACCACATTTTTTCTGGAAAAAAAGATGTTGCTTTAATGATCTAAAGCACTCGTCATCAAGTGGTTGAGAAACATCACTTAAAAATAATTTGCACATTATAATAACCCTTAGGTTCTAACCGAAGTTAATAAGGACCAAGAGCAGATTTTTGTCTTTTTCTTCAAACCCTGTATGGGAAAGTGACTCCTGATGGCTTTAAAAATAAATCTATGCAGTTTTATTGGCAACGTGTTCGAAGTGGTTTGCCATAACTAGGGCCAGGAGAACTGGCTTCAGGCCTAAGGTCTCATAATCTCAAGTTTCTAGCTCAGTGGTTCTCAACCTTTTTAATGCCGTGACCCCAACCGGTTGTAAGTCGAGGACTAAACCGGTTGTAAGTCGAGGACTACCCAATCGGTCGTAAGTCGAGGACTTTCCCTGCCCGGGAGCGCCGCACATGCGTGGTTCTGCCCCCTGCACCGGCCGAGGCGTAGCTGGCAAGCGGCAGAGACGGAGCAGGCCGACCACCACCTGGCCCAGCCCAAGGGAGGTAAGGCACCCGCCGGAAAAGGGAAAAAAAATGGCGGACAAAAAAAATGGCGGACAAAAAAAATGGCGGACAGCCTTGCTTGGCGACCCCCATGAAATGGTCGATCGACCCCAAATGGGGTCCCGACCCACAGGTTGAGAGCCACTGTTCTAGCTCAATGTCTAGACCACACTGGCACTCTCTTGGAAAGTATTGGATAAAAAAAAAATTGGAGCTCAGATTCTCAGATATGGAGTCACTCACTGTCATACTAGCAGACATTAAGTTCAGTCAAAGTTTTCAATTTTAGTCTTTGAAAATAAACCTCTCTAAGTTGATCCGCACATACAACAAATTATAAGATCAAAGCAGTGGTGGGATTCAGCCAGTTCGCACCAGTTTGGCAGAACCGGTAGCTAAAATTTGCTGAGTTCGGAGGACCGGCTGAATGCACACTGCTCCCGGAAGTCTATTCTAGGCCTGGGAGGCCTGGATGAGGTCTCCCAGGCCTCGAACAGCCCACCGGAAGTGCATGGATGCCACTTCCGGAAGGCTGTTCTAGGCCTCCGAGGCCCAGGCCTGCATCCAATAAGAGAACCGTTTGTTCCGGTATTTGAATCCCACCACTGGATCAAAGTCTCATTTTAGACAAAGACTCTGGGTCTTCCTTTGAAAAAAAACAACAACTTGCATGTGAAAATGAGAATTTTGAAGAGAAAAATAAGTGAAGTCCCATTCCTTAAATGTAATGCTTTTCCATAGTCACAAAAAATTCGTAGGAAGACCCATTCAGGTAAGCAATACAGGTAATCCTCGACTTGCAGCCATTCCTTTAGTGACCGTTTAAAGTTATAATGGCACTGATAAGAGTGACCTATGATTGTTTTTCACGTTTATGACTGTTGCAGCATCCCCATGGCCAGGTGATCAAAATTCAGATGCATTGTAAACATGAAAAATGGTCACAAGTCGCTCTTATCAGTGCCGTTGTAACTCTGAATGGTCACTAAACGAATGTGGTAAGTCAAGGACTACCTGTAGTTCTTGTTTAGCAACTGGCTTGCTTAGCGACCATTTGCAATTAGGAAAGAGATGAAAAGCTAACTTTGTAACCAGTCTTTGCATTTGTGCAGGTCTGTAAAACAAATTAAAGCTGAAATAAGATCATAGGTGCAGTCTCTGTTTTGGTTAGCACAGTGTTTCTCAACCTTGACAATTTTAAGGTATGTGGACTTCAACTCCCAGAATTCCACAGCCAGCAATGCTGGCTGTGGAATTCTGGGAGTTGAAGTCCACATGCCTTAAAATTGTCAAGGTTGAGAAACACTGGTTAGCACCTGCTTTGTTTACAAACTGAGTTGCCTGTCCTAACTGTGGTCGCCAAACGTGGACAACTTCCACTTGATTTATATACAGATGAAGATCAACCTTTACAACCCATTGTATAAAATAAGCCTTTTTTTATTTAGATGAACCCATTTGTGCATTTACCTTGGTCCTTTTTCACAATTAGCACATGTCTTCTTAGAAGCTGGTGCAGTGGGAATGACTGGACTATTTGGATTTACTGAGGGAACATAAAAAGAAGAAAGAGTCTCTTTAGATGTAGCTGAACTTCTCTAAGATCTGAAATTCCTCCAATCCCACATTCAGAATTTTAAAGGTATTGTGAGGGTTCTCACCAAACAGTGCTGGTAGGGTGGCCATAAAACACACACAAAATTAGAAGGCAAACTGAGGAAGTTGACATTAATTGGGCCAAGAATAAGGCAGAAAGGAGCCTCAAAAGGCAGGTCACAAAATTACAACAAGGCCTTTATTTTCACAAAACTACTAATGAGGCTCAAAAGTGCACGCACGCACACACACACACACACACATCCAAGTGCAAGGCTCAGCTGGAGAAAACTGTTATTTTTTAGATTTTGTCAGTTTTGCAAGGCAGATCAGACTATGAGATTAATGCTACGAAGGTCAATGCTACTTTTACTGTAAAGCTACGGTAACTGAATTTTGAAAGTTTGAATGTGCTTTCCTTTCCCTCCCTGTGAACTAGGGAGGAGCTTGTCTGAGATGTTTACTCATATTACTCTCTTGGTCTAGGCTCAAGCCCCTCTTATCTGACCATTGCCTTGGTAGTGGCTCTTCCTTTTGTCCTTCAAGGTCATTCCCTCTGCCCTGTATAAATTTATATCCCCACCATTGTACAGCCTAAGGAGAAATCCATCACTCCTTCCTATTTTCTCCAGCACAGCAACTCTGTGAGGTGGGTTGGGCTCAAAGCCACCCAACTGGCTTCTGTGCCTAAGGGGGGATGAAAACTCGCCATCTCCTGCTTTCCAGTCTAGACTTTAACCAATAATAATAATAATAATAATAATAATAATAATAATAATAATAATAATAATAATAATAATAATAATAATAATAATAA
>NW_015387232.1:138667-151932 GCF_001527695.2 Protobothrops mucrosquamatus | reverse complement strand
CCTATTTTCTCCAGCACAGCAACTCTGTGAGGTGGGTTGGGCTCAAAGCCACCCAACTGGCTTCTGTGCCTAAGGGGGGATGAAAACTCGCCATCTCCTGCTTTCCAGTCTAGACTTTAACCAATAATAATAATAATAATAATAATAATAATAATAATAATAATAATAATAATAATAATAATAATAATAATAATAATAAAGTTGGAAGGGACCTTGGAGGTCATCTAGTCCAACCCCCTGCTCAGGCAGGAAACCCTATACCATTTCAGACAAATGGCTGTCCAGCCTCTTCTTAAAAACGTTCAGTGTTGGAGCATTCACTGCTTCTGGAGGCAGGTTGTTCCACTGGTTAATTGTTCTAACTGTTCTAACTTCTCCTTAGTTCTAGGCTGCTTCTCTCCTTGATCAGTTTCCATCCGTTGCTTCTCGTCCTGCCTTCAGGTGCTTTGGAGAATAGCTTGACTCCTTCTTCTTTGTGGCAGCCCCTGAGATATTGGAACATGGCTATCATGCTACCCCTCGTCCTTCTCTTCGTTAAACTAGACATACCCAATTCCAGCAACCGTTCCTTATATGTTTTAGCCTCCAGTCCCCTGATCATCTTTGTTGCTCTTCTCTGTACTCTTTCTAGAGTCTCAACATCTTTTTTACATCGTGGTAACCAAAACTGGATGCAGTATTCCAAGTGTGGCCTCTACTATACCAAAGTAGATTTCTAATTTCAATTGGCCACGAGGTATTCTTTGAAATAAAACTGATGCAGGAGTCCAGTGATCTTCTGTACAGCATGACAGTGACTGCCTGTCACACACACATGAACACATAATCCAAAATACTTAATTGGAAGTCTCCTTCCAAATAAACTCAACTCCCATTGGCTTTGCAGAGATATTACTGCATTTGTTTTGGCACCAGTTTAGAAGTAGTTTGCTGTGCCTTTTTTCTAGGATCTGCTTTGTTTCCCTAATGTGTGTGAATGTGTGTGAAAAACAGTCAAGCTACGTGGCCAGGAAAGCCCATTGGCATTAACATAGGTATGTATGAAGACATCAACACCAGAAACTTTACATTGGGCACTTCAATCAGAAGTTGACCTAATAAAAAAATGGAAAGATGGACTACATGTTTCAATAATAAATAAATTAAAATAGAACCAGAGCTTTCTGCCGTTGGTGGGAGGGGAATTGGTACGTACGTATTTTCTCCAATAGCAATAGCAAAAGCACTTAGATTTGTATACTACCCCATAGTGCTGTATAGAAAAGTAATTGTAATTGTGACTGTATAGAAAAGTAGAGAAAACTCTACCCCAAATAAGGCATACTAGGGTTATTTGCACTGTGTGTGTGTGTTTGTGTGTGTGTATTTATAAAAAATAATAATCAAGATGATAGCCATGACCACTTGATTTTGCCCACCATCTTGACTTTTTCAGTCCCCTCCCACTACGGTCAGCTCTAGGCAGCATCCAGTTCTTTGCTTCCATATTTGTTGCGACTTACACAAGTATTCGTAAGGGCTGTCCTTTCCCATTTCGACCCAGTTGGTGTTGCTGAAGAATTTCTGAACCACGTGAAGAGCTCTTCCAGCACTGAGGCGAGATGCTTCCAAGGCACTTGAGTCTAATTCCCCTCTCAGACTATAAAGCATGGAGTCACTCAGAATTTGAATTTGGTTAATACCTGGGAAAACATAGCATGAAACTTCAGAAGAATTGAATGTAAACTTAATCATCTAATCCTACAAACTCTCCAGAACAGGAATTGGTTACCACAGATCCCCCACAGAAGGCCATCTTGCTTCTGGATTTTTGGTGGAGGAGAATCTGCCTGCCTGCCTCTATCATCCATCACAAACTAAAATACAACTCACCAGGGCTTTTTTTTTTTGTCATAGAACGCCAAGAACGGAGTTCCGGCACCTTTTTTGGGATGGAACCTTGTAGGGTAGGCAAGGCGGGTTGTATGACGTGTGTGAGTTCTGGCACCTTTTTTTTTTTTTTTTTTTTTTTTTACAAAAAAAGCACTGGAACTCACCATGGCCAACCTGCTGCGGGACAACTTGCCACAGGACGATCCAACAATTCAATTTAATGATTTAAAATAATTTAAAAAAATGTTTTCATTTTTGTCATTCACATTTCACTTTGTCCCTCCTTTTGCATTCTTTCTTTAGCTATTCTATTCCGCCATTTCTTTGATATCAGTGTAACTCTTGTCCTACAGTGAGTTGTCACAAGTTGGGCATGGCAAGTTGTCCTAGACCCCTCTTCTCCAGGATAAATTCACCTCCAACCACAATCCTTTTTACCTTGATTGCCGTCCTCTGGACATGTTCAATTTGTCAGTGTCTTTCCTAAAAGTCTCTCGTTCTTGAATGCTTATATAGTGATATTAGGCCAGGTGAGAGTAAACTAAACTTTGAGCCATGTCCCTTTTCCTGGAATATCTTGAACAGCAGAAGAGCTAGGATGGATCAAGTCTAGGCATGACTGAGCCATCTTTCCACCTTACAGAGATCTTCTGCTTCATGGGAGGACCAGCCCTGCAAATATACCCTTGGCCAGTATCAGCCAAAGAAAATTTTCTGTTTGCCAGCCCAGAATGCTGGTACCTGTTAGGCATTGATCAAACTCAGGATAACAGTAGAATCAAGAAATCCTAAGGAATCTATGCTGATTTTTTGCTTGGGTGTGACTTCAAAACATGTTGGCTTTTAGTTACCTTTGATTTTGATCACTGATACTTCATTTGGTTTCATCGATGCCAGGATTGTGTTATTATAACATTTTCTCAAAACATTTATTTATCATATTTATATAGCCGCTCAGCTTATAATATATGATTCTGGGTAGCTTCCGATGAAATCATGAAATAACCATATTAGAATACCATTTCACTGGTCTGCTGTGAAAGTTCTTACTTTTAAAAACAAATATATAAAAAGAATGCAGTGGTGAAGAGTGTAGTGCAGTAGAATCAAGAAATCCTAAGGAATCTATGCTGATTTTTTGCTTGCGTTTGACTTCAGAACATGTTGGCTTTTAGTTATCTTTGATTTTGATCACTGATACTTCATTTGGTTTCATCGATGCCAGCATTGTGTTATTATAACATTTTCTCAAAACATTTATTTATCATATTTATATAGCCGCTCGGCTTATAATATATGATTCTGGGTAGCTTCCGATGAAATCATGAAATAACCATATTAGAATACCATTTCACTGGTCTGCTGTGAAAGTTCTTACTTTTAAAAACAAATATATAAAAAGAATGCAGTGGTGAAGAGTTTAGTGCAGTGGTGAAGGTCCTGGCCTAGAAACCAGGAGACTGGGGGTTCTAGTTCTGCTTTAGGAATGAAAACTGGCTGGAGGACTTTGGGCCAGTCCTTGTCTCTCAGCCCAACTCACCTCACAGGGTTGTTGTTGTGGGGAAAGTAGGTGGAGTAAGGAATATTAAGTATGTTCCTCGGTTTGAGTTGTTTATGAAAAAAAGACAAGATAAAAATAAAAAAAAATACGTACTTTTGTTCATGAGATCAAGTCTCTGCTATATGTAAAGCAAACTTGCCCTCTGCAAATATTGACTTTGATTATTTATCCAAAACTCTTTCTTTTAACAGAACTTGGAGGTCAGTGACAGATGTACACAATAAGAAAGCCACTCCATCCTTTGTATAATTGACAAGCATTAAACCACAAACATGCTGACAGCAGGAAAGGGAGTGCTGGACAAATACTACAACTTTATCCACTGTGGCTAAATTAAAGCTGAGCATTTTCAGCTCTGAACGAGGGCAAAAGCGAGAACTGTAGCCCTTTAAACAGAGTTCCAATACGGCCAATAGTGAGGCATGTTGGGAACTGCGGTTCAGCAACATCCGAAATTTCACAGGTTCCCCACCATTGCTGCAGAGATTGTAGTGAATTTATCAGCTGTTCCAAGTGGATTATATGGTTCCTAGTGAATAAATAATGGCACTGGCCAAAACTAAAGCTACTAATTAACCAACCATATTCAACCATAAGTCATATGAAAACATGGCAGTTCAGCATAATTATCATATTTTATATTTCGTTTCCCTTTAATCCTTTGATTGCTCTCTCTCTCTCTCTCTCTTAGCTGCACATCTCTGGGTTGAGATATTTTTACTGGATCAGGCTAGAATGATTGCCTCTGTTAGGATACTGACCACTGACCAGGTTTGTCACCTGTTTCCATTATAACTGACTTTCCTCTAGTTCCTAATACCACCCTTCACACCACTGAACATACCCCTTCTTCTAAGCAGCAACAACCATAAATCCCATCTTACTTTTGCTAATCTGTTCACAATAGAAGTAGTAGTAGTTGTTGTCGTTAGATGATTCCACTAGATTATTTCCAGTGACAATTTCCTGGATGGCTTTCATGAATCGGCTGGAAGAGACATCAGCTGTGTAAAAAAAAAAAAAAGTGGATTAGTTAAAATTATTGTCCTCAGTAGTAACAATAGTAATATTCTTCTTGATCTTTCAATCTATCTGGCATATTCAATATACGTTCTTTGAAAATCTATCATCTGCCTGCCTGCCTGCCTGCCTGCCCGCCCGCCCGCCCGTCCGTCCGTCCGTCCGTCCGTCCGTCCGTCCGTCCGTCCATCCATCTATCTATCTATCTATCTATCTATCTATCTATCTATCTATCTATCTATCTATCTATCTATCTATCTATCTATCTATCTATCTATCTATCTATCTATCCCTCAACTTACAACCACAACTGAGTCCCAAATTTCCTTTGTAGTTGTTAAATGAGTTTTGCTCCATTTTACAACCTTTCTTGCCACAGTTGTTAAGTGAATCATGCAGTCGTTACGTGAATCTGGCTTCCCCCATTGACTTTGCTTGTTGGAAGGTTGGGAAGGTTACAAACGGTGATCACGTGACCCCGAGACAAGTGCAACTTTCATAAATACATGCTAGTTGCCAAGCGCCCAAATCTTGATCCCACGACTGTGAGGATGCTGCAACAGTCGTAAGTGTGAAAACTGGTCACAAGTCACTTTTGTTTGGTGCTGCTGTAACTTTGAACAGTCACTAAGTTAATGGTTGTAGAGGACGACTTATGTAGCTGCCCATCTCATATGAAAATGACTCTGGGCTGCTTCTAACAATTAAAATAGAAAACTACGTATAAAACAATCAAAAACTATTTTAAATCTGTATGGTAAAAAAAGCACATGAAACAAGAGAAGATGATGTTTCAGTAAGAAAGGGAGCCATCACTAGGTTTCCCCGATTTCCTAGCCTGATGGCATAGCCCAGTGGTTCTCAACCTTTTTAATGCCGCGACCCCAACTGGTCGTAAGTCGAGGACTAAACCAGTCGTAAGTCGAGGACTAAACCAGTCGTAAGTCAAGGACTAAACCGATCGTAAGTCGAGGACTACCCAACTGGTCGTAAGTCAAGGACTTTCCCTGCCCAGGAGCGCTGCGCATGCGTGGTTTCACCCCCTGCGCCGGCCGAGGTGTAGCTGGCAAGCGGCAGAGACGGAGCAGGCCGACCACCAGCTGGCCCAGCCCAAGGGAGGTAAGGCACCCGCCGGAAAAGGGGGGAAAAATGGCGGACAAAAAAAATGGCGGACAACAAAAATGGCGGACAGCCTTGCTTGGCGACCCCCATGAAATGGTCGATCGACCCCAAATGAGGTCCCGACCCACAGGTTGAGAACCACTGGCATAGCCAGTTTTTGGGGGATTTGCGCAGTGTTAAGGGAGATGGGACCCATAACAAATGGGACCCATAATTTGCCTTCTCAGATACTCTCAGACATCCTGGTCCCTTGCCATGAAGGGCTTTAAAGGACAAAACCAGCACCTTGAATTGGACCCGGAAGCAAACTGGCAACCAACCCACTTTGAGGAACAGATGTGTAATGTGTACCATTCTAGGATCACACGTAACTGCCCATGTCACTGCATTTTGCACCAGCTGAAGCTTCCAGATACTCTTCAAAGATAGCCCCATATACCTAGAACTTTTTTTTACTAGGTATAATGCCTGAAAAGATTAATAAGCAGAGTTTATATCTAATTTTACACATAACTACAGCATTGAGAATAATCTTTGCACAATATTGGAAGAATGAAGGATTGCCATCAGAAGAAGAAATAATCAGAAAAATATTGGAATGTGCAGAGATGGACAGATTAACTATTGAGACTGAAAGATAAAGAAGACACAGACTACTACCAAATTTGGGACTTATTTTACTGTTGGTTAGAGGAAAGAATGAAGGATTAGGAATTGAATATGTATTAGCATAGCTAACCCCAGACAGCTCGTTGATTGGAAAAATTAACATATGTATGCAAAAGAAAACCAATAAAATCTCTATTAAAAAAAAAGATAGCCCCGTATAAAGCACATTCCAGCAATTCAAATGGGAGCTGACCAGGCTGCAAGTGACAGGGAGCAGAGCCCACCGATCCAGGAAAGGGGGCAACTGATGAACAACACGAAGTTGTGCTAAAGCCCTCCTAGCCAAAACTGCTACCTGCTCTTTGAGCAGGAATCGTCAGTCCAGGACCCCCAGATTGTGTTCTGGGTTTGTATGGAGCATTGTCACCCCATCCAGCCCCCCAAATGGCATAGTCCTAGAACTGGGAGCCACTCAGCCTTGCCAGGGTTCAGCTGAAACTGTTGTTGGGGAAAGTATTCTCCAAAGTGCCTGAAGGCAGGACAAGAAGCAACGGATGGAAACTGACCAAAGAGAGAAGCAACCTAGAACTAAGGAGAAATTTCCTGACAGTTAGAACAATTAATCAGTGGAACAACCTGCCTCCAGAAGTTGTGAATGGTCCAACACTGGAGGTTTTTAAGAAGAGATTGAGACAACCATTTGTCTGAAATGGTATAGGGTTTCTTGCCTGAGCAGGGGATTGGACTAGATGACCTCCAAGGTCCCTTCCAACTTTATTATTATTATTATTATTATTATTATTATTAGTATTAGTATTAGTATTAGTATTAGTATTAGTATTAGTATTAGTATTAGTATTAGTATTAGTATTAGTGAGGGTGAGTGGGTGGAGGGCAGACCAATCTAATGGATGGTGGTGCTAGAGAATTTCTTGATAATCAGGGTGTGAGGTAACCAGGACAAGAGGGATATCGAAAGCTCTCCCAATATTAGATCTCAGGGCCTCTGCTCTGACAGGAACATCAGATCCAGTGTTTGGCCACTGTTCCATGTCGGCCCATGAGAGAGGCCCATGGCTGTCATGGTGGTTATGAACTCCCAAGCCATCTCATCCCTGAGGGGCCGTGATGCCATCACAGGGATCCATGAAAGCCTCCAGAAGCGGTGAAGGCTGCAACACTGGAAGTTTTTAAGAAGAAACTGGACAGCCATTTGTCCGAAATGGTATAGGGTTTCCTGCCTGAGCAGGAGGTTGGACTAGATGACCTCCAAGGTCCCTTCAAACTTTATCGTTATCATTATTATTATTATTAATAATAAATCTTGAGTTAAGTCTCGGTGGTCTATAGCCACAAACTGTATTTAAAAGGGGTCGGTGTTAAAGAAAAGGTTGAGAACTAGTGCCATAAGAGATTCCCTGATGACATTCATCACACCTCCACTCCTGCCCCAGGATCTCGGCTGATGCCACAACTAAAACCTAGCTGGGCATAGTTTTGAAAGGGCTACCCTCATTCTAGATCTAGAAAGGTCTAAGGCTCAAGGAGATGACATTAAAAGATATCTCCTGAAATTCCATTTCTTCTCCAGAAGTCTAGGAAATATCAGAACTGGAGCCCAACTCATCCAATTCAACTCAACTCAACAAGGACAATTTATGATAATATGGAAGAAAAGCCTAGAAAGAGTCTAGAAGAACTATCTAGAATCTGTACAGATTGATCAATATACCCCAATGTTCCCTCAGATGATGACTTTTTCATGATCTGGAGGTGAGATGAAGCATTAGATACAGTAATCACAATTAGCTTTCTGGAAGGAGTTGTGTTGGAGAAGTAGTTCAGGTTTGGGAAGAACAATGCAATGTAGTTGTATGTATGACAAGGGGATCCAGTGTCTTAGAACCGAGGGTTAGGACACTGAGCTTTGGACCAAGACGAATCCTCTTGTTTTGGACCCCAGAGCCAGCTCACCTTGGTAATAGGCCTTGAAGAGCCCGGTTGCATTCAATGGGACCATGTTTGTTAGCTCCCCGGGCGCCATGGCAGGTCTTCCAGGCAGAGGGTTCTTCTCCATGTACCAGGCTACAGCCCGCAGTGCCCCCAATTCCGTGATGTCAGTATCTGTGAAGTCATTTGAAGAGATGTCTCCCGATTCATGGTTAGGGCGGAATCCGCTCACAATCCCTGCGCAGAGAAGCAAGGAGAGCAGCATGCTTGGCAACAGAGCGGCCAGATGGTCGAAGAGGAAAGGAGTGTTGCCTTCCCTCTCAGCTTCCTTTGCTCCGGAACGTGCCCTTCACTCTGCTGGTTAAATAGCTTGAGTGGCACTGGGGAAATCCCCCACCTCTTCAGCCTGCTTCCTCCTTCAGGTAACTAAAGAATCCAGGAAAAGAAATTCACCAGCCCTTCGTCACACGACACGGGGCCCCAGATCAAGGGACATTAGCAATTGTGTCATCGAGGCTGTCTCTAAAATGGACAGTTTCCTTCTAACAAAACTGCCGTGCCTCTAAAGCAGTGTTTTTCACACTTGGCAACTTTTAAGTTGGGTGGACTTCAGCTTTCAAATCAAGACAGTCCGGTTTCTCACAGTGTTGGAGGGCAGTATGGTAGGTTAGCCTAGGGGGCCAAACGGCAAGCTAGTTGAGGAGCTCAAGTGGCATGCAGGGAGGGTGAGGAGGCAACTGGACTTTTCAGTTCTCAAGCTCTGCTGCCCACCCCAACGAACTGCCTCCCGTCCGTTGCCTGATGGTGCCAAGCTGTGAAGGACCCACCAAATTCAGCCTAGAACTTGCAACTCGGTGGGGCACTGAATGCAGCAAAGCCTACCCTTATATCATCACGTACTTTTTAAATTTAAGTGGGCCTTCTCCTGAATCCTCATTTTCTTCTTCTGCTTCCTCAAGAGGTCTTTTAGAGAAATGATTATAAGAGAGAAGGGGAGCCCTTTCCTTGTTGGCCCCCTCACTTATGGAATTCCCTCCCCAAAAGGTTCCAGTGGAGCCTGCATTAGCATTATTTCAATGGTAGGTCGAAGATCTTTCTATTTTCTCATTTTAATCCTATTTTTAATTCATATTGCTCTAGATCAGTGGTTCTCAACCTGTGGGTCGGGACCCCATTTGGGGTCGATCGACCATTTCACGGGGGTCGCCAAGCAAGGCTGTCCGCCATTTTTTTGTCCGCCATTTTTTTTGTCCGCCATTTTTTTCCCCTTTTCCGGCGGGTGCCTTACCTCCCTTGGGCTGAGCCAGCTGGTGGTCGGCCTGCTCCGTCTCTGCCGCTTGCCAGCTACGTCTCGGCCGGCACAGGGAGCGGAACCACGCATGCACGGCGCTCCCGGGCAGGGAAAGTCCTCAACTTACGACCGGTTGGGTAGTCCTCGACTTACGACCGGTTTAGTCCTCAACTTACGACCGGTTTAGTCCTCGACTTACGACCGGTTGGGGTCGCAGCATTAAAAAGGTTGAGAACCACTGCTCTAGGTTTTGCCGACCACCTTGCAGCTGTCTAGTTTACATAGTGTATTTTTATTCCTCCTTTTTATTTTTCATATACAAGTCAAGGCAGCAAACATACCTACTAATCCTTCCTCTTCCTATTTTCCCCACAACAACAACCCTGTGAGGTGGATTGGACTGAAGGAGAGGAACTGGCCCAATGTTGCCCAGCTGGTTTTCCATGTTATTTTGTATTTTATTTTATTTTATCTTATTTTATTTTATCTTATTATTTTGTTTTGTTTTTATTATCATTTTTACTTTATTATCAGATTTTTAATTTAAATTTAATTTTTAATTGTATTTATTTTATTAATTTATTTTGTTTGTTTTTATTTTATTATCATTTTTATTTTATTTTATTTTATTATTTCATTTATTATTTTAGAATAAAATAACAAAAAGAGAGGGGGCGTTGATGAGGGAGTCTTAAGGATTGAACTGAAACTAGAGGACAATCCAGAAGTACAAAAAATGCCTCCAGTTGATAGTTGGCCTAAAATTGCTTCACTGCTGGCACTCAACTATAGATTTAATGCTGGGATCTCCAACTTGACTTTTATAGAGATCAAGGCACTTATGAAATGCTTCTCCTCTCTCAACTTTTGATTATTATTTTGTTTTTAAAAATTGGCTTAATTTTAAACAAAACAAAAAAGGAAGTTATAAGCAAAACACTAATTTCCCAAAGCATCTTAATTACCAGAGACACCTCAAATCATATACTGGCTCCATAAATATTATTATTTTTTATTTGTTCATTTATTTAAAGATAGAGAACAGCTGTGGGCCAGAGCTGTAAATATGTTTTTCACAACCTTGGAGACCTTACTGTCAGTGAACTCACTTTTTTTGGGTAGTATAAATTTAGGTAGCCTTAATTTGAACTTGAACTCAGATTGGGAATTGATTTTTGTCTGAGAACAGGAACGAGGAAGTGTTTCTCAAATTCTGAGAAACACTCAGTTCACCAAACTCATGTTCTGAAATAAAAAAATCTTTTCAAGGCGTCAGCTGCAAGGAGCCCCAGAGTAACATAGCATGATATGCAGTCACTGATGTCTACTGGGCCACTCTCTTGAGACCCACTTGGCTCCCTGTGTACCTGATCTTTTTCTTAAGCTACCATAGCACCGGTGTCTAGCACAGTGTTTCTCAAACTTGGCAACTTTAACTTATTTAAAGAGTTAAAGAAAAGTTTCTGGAATTTCTAGAAGTTGAGACCCACATAGTTTAAAGTTGCCAAGTTTGACAAACACTGGTCAAGAAAGTCTTGGACCCTCAAACTTCTCCCTATGATGGAAAGGAATCTCCTGGAGGATAAGTCTGCCATCTGGTAAATGGTATTTTGTGGCTGGCCAAGCATGATATAGACCAGTGGTTCTCAACCTGTGGGTCAGGACCCCATTTGGGGTCGATCGACCATTTCATGGGGGTCGCCAAGCAAGGCTGTCCGCCATTTTTTTTGTCTGCCTTTTTTTTGTCCGCCATTTTTTCCCCCTTTTCCAGCGGGTGCTTTACCTTCCTTGGGCTGGGCCAGCTGGTGGTCGGCCTGCTCCGTCTCTGCTGCTTGCCAGCTACGCCTCGGCCGGCGCAGGGGGCGGAACCACGCATGCGTGGCGCTCCCGGGCAGGGAAAGTCCTCAACTTACGACCGGTTGGGTAGTCCTCGACTTACGACCAGTTTAGTCCTCGACTTACGACCGGTTTAGTCCTCAACGTATGACCGGTTGGGGTCACGGCATTAAAAAGGTTGAGAACCACTGATATAGACACTGATATAGTTTTTTTATTAGGCAAGTCTCCTTTTATCACCATTTTGTAAATGTGCCCGGGCAGAGAGTCATAGAAATGACCTTGGAGAAAATAAGTTTCCCGAACTTAACACAGGACCAAAGCCTGTGTTAAGTTCGGGAAACAGAGAAAATGTTTTGAGCTCAAGCTGAATCCATGCTAATTCATTGGGAAAGAAAAGGGAGGCGAGGGATTCATGATTCTGTTACTACATCAATTAAGTAGAGTTCCACTCAAACTGGTGGAGTCTGTTTTCTGACCTGGTCTATCTTGAAGAGTTGACATCAATCTTGACAGCCTATGTTTCCCATCCTTCCTTCTCATACCCAGTGAATTAGGATGTAACCACTATGAGTCTCCCTCTCATGCTTTGTTTGTTTCCAAGACTTAACTCATGCTTTTGTTTCTGCAGCTATTTCTACATATTTTCTCCAAAGTCTATGGAGATTCTCAGTCATCCAGGTCATGGTTGTCCCAAAGGTGCTTTTTCTTGTTTTTTCTTCGAAGATGTTATGCTTCTCATCCAAAAGCTTCTTCAGTTCTGACTGAATAGTGGAGAATTGAAGGATTTGAAGGGCACAGATAAACCTCCAAGTGGCCTCAATGACTCTCAGAGAGAGTGCTAATGACCAGATGACTGCAAAGAATATAAAGAAGCGGTGAATGCTCCAACACTGGAAGTTTTTAAGAAGAAACTGGACAGCCATTTGTCCGAAATGGTATAGGGTTACCTGCCTGAGCAGGGGGTTGGACTTGATGACCTCCAAGGTCCCTTCCAACTTTATTATTATTATTATGATTATTACTACTACTACTACTACTACTACTACTACTACTACTACTACTACTACTATTATTATTATTATTATTATAAATCCTTCCATTCTCCACCATTCAGTCAGAACTAAAGAAGCTTCTTGATGAGAAGTGAAACATCTTCAAGGAAAAATAAGAAAGTCCAGCTGCAGTTTGAAAAAGCACCTTTAGGTTTCTCCAAAGTCATTTCTGTGGCTCTTGATAGTCCATCACATGCTCTGAAAATTCCAAATAGACTCCTAAGGATGATAATGACAATGCTTTAAAAGTTGTCTATCTCTGGTTTCAAGTCACCCTGGACTAAGGGAGTGGTAAATCATTTCCTAACGTAACCAAGAAAACTGCATAAATAGATATCTTCACCAGGAAGATAGGCATCTCCAGCAAACATCCAGTGATGTCAAGATGATCTTATATGCATAGTGATGTCATGATACTAACCCCACCCTTACCTACAATACTTGTGTCCTGGTGTCCCACTGTCTGAGGTATATACGTGGATTTTCATTTATTGTTTTCCCCAATGGACATCCATAACCAGGAGGTTGAGGTCAGTTCAAGGACGATTATTTTTTGCAGAAAGTCATCTACTCAACTCTCCCTTGAGGAGGATGGCGATCAAGAAAGTTCTGCTATTTACTTTTCCATTTTTTTTATATGTCCATTCCTTTCTTCTCAAAACACAAAAAAGGCGAATTGATATGTTACCTTTGGGATTAAGCTGCTTAATCCCAATTGATTTTCATTGCATGTTGACTCTAAATATTGTTCAAGTCTGTGGACATAGTGCGCTGACAACTTGAATAAGATTTGTCATCATTTGAGCTTAAGTGTGCTTCTTAGTTCAAAAGCTGCATTGTGACAACTCTCGCCTCTGGGTGACAAAGGTTCTTTAGTAAGAAAAGGAAAGCTGCCTCATTACTAATCTTTTAACTGTATTTTATAATAATACAAGTCTATCTTCGGCCT
>NW_015387232.1:133519-135852 GCF_001527695.2 Protobothrops mucrosquamatus | reverse complement strand
GGTTGTTGCCTTCATCTCTCTACCAGCCACGAAGAGAGATGGGGGTCACCCAACTCTATTTTGATCAAAATAAAAGTTGTTTGCTTGCTGAAACCTCGACTCAGGAGTTTCTTTGGCTCTTTTAAATTCCTGAGTAATGCTGGGGCAGTTGTGAGGCTAAGTGGAAAACCTTACATCCTGGCGCCTAAACGTGGTGGAAAACCTTACATTAGGATATTGAATTTAGTAGCTGGAACAGTAAAGTGTACAATGGGCCAGAACACAGACTTGTAGTTGATTGGTTGGAGAGAGCTGGCTCATGCACGAGGCAATCTGTGCTATGATTGGTTGCTGTAGGTGTGGAGGGGGAGTTTCCCTTTTCCCGCCTTTTTCTTGTGTGTGCTCTGTATGCTGTTTGAGTTACCTCACGATGTTCCTGTGTTCCTGACTATCTTATGTCCTGTAAGCTGCCTTGAGTCGCCATGTGCGAGTAGGCGGCAATATAAATTTTCTACACAAACAAACATCTTATAATAATAATAATAATAATAATAATAATAATAATAATAATAATAATAATAATAATAATAGTAAAGTTGGAAGGGACCTTGAAGGTCATCTAGTCCAACCCCCTGCTCAGGCAGGAAACCCCTATACCATTTCGGACAAATGGCTGTCCAGTCTCTTCTTAAAAACTTCCAGTGTTGGAGCATTCACAGCTTCTGGAGGCAGGTTGTTCCACTGGTTAATTGTTCTCACTGTCAGGAAGTTTCTTCTTAGTTCTAGATCTTGACTGTTGTAAATAAAAATGTTAAATATATTTATTTATATAAAACTACAAGTTTATGTCAGTGTCTCTGACTTCATTCTAGACAGTTACTGCTCAATTCCTCGACCATATAATTAGGAGAACTTAAGCCTGTCTTGCTCATGGGATAGAGTCAAGACAAAGGCAATATTATAAAAAGCAAATGCCAGAGTGTCTGCGCCATTGTTTGATCCCAATTGGGACACAGCCTGTCATTCTCTTCCCTTTCATGTCCAAATATATTCCTAGAATCATTATTTCACGACTGTATCTGTGCACATAAATCAGCAGTTGCAATTTTTAAACACCCACGTGCTATTTTTTGGCCAGCCAGCATTATAGGCCTTGGTTTATATTTGTTCTCTGTAATCCAGGGCTATGAGCTTTTGATGACCAAGAACTATTTAACATAGGACGATGGCCACATTGTGCATATTAATGTGCCTGGCATGGATTTTCTGTTTTGTTCTGAAGGACTTTAAAAACAAAACATGCTAGGCATATTTTAACAGAATAACAGAGTTGGAAGAGACCTTGGGGGTCTTGTAATCCAACCCCATGCTCAAGCATGAGACCCCATATCATTTCAGACAAATGGCTGTCCAACTCTTCTTAAAAGCCTCCACAACTTCTGGAGGCAAACTGTTCCACTTATTAATTGTTCTCACTGTCAAGAAATTTCTCCTTAGTTCTATGTTGAATCTCTCATTGATAAGTTTCCATCCATTGCTTCTTATTCTGCCTTCAGATGCTTTGGAGAATCGGTTGACCCCCTTCTTCATTTGAGTGGCAGCCACTCAAATATTGGAATACTGTCACCCCTCATCCTACTTTTCACTACATTAGACATACTCAGTTCCTGCAACTGTTCTTAGGCTATAACCGTCTTAGGCTATACTACCATCACAAAATGCTGGGAAAACCCTCCTCCAATTTTAAGCAGTTGTGGCATGTTTGGAGGAGGCCAAGAGCCACACAAATTTGTCCACCCTTTGCCCTAATTTTTGCTCGCTTGAAATTGCAAGGGTGAAGATATGAGACTTTATATAGTGGGCAAAAGGTGAAAAAGTAGGCTTACATTTTTAAATGCACCTAACTCTATTCAATCGACAAAATAAATCTAGCAACCTTCAGCTATTTTTTGTACCAATTTTTCATGAGATTTTTCATGAGAGCCCCACTTTCTGGAACACTCAACAATGATTGCTTTATGTCTGTGAAGTATGCACTTAACCAAATAAACACAGAAGGGCCACACGTGGCAGTGTAAATACCCTGATTTTTAAAAGATAAACAATTAAACTGAAAAGCTCAATCTGATAAATCCAATAAAAGAATATGGTTTTTAGCATACCAGGAAGCAGGAAAAAGAAGTAGTTGCTAAGAGTGGAAATAAGGACACATAAGGAAGCTAAACATATTAAGGAAATTTGTTGAGGTACCTGCAGAACAAAGAGGTGTCTGAAATCTGCTATACTGTGATTAAAAAAAAGGAGTAAGCAGCTACTGTGGTGTCAGTGACCTGAAGTGGGAAAGTCATGAGCTT
>NW_015387232.1:120770-133461 GCF_001527695.2 Protobothrops mucrosquamatus | reverse complement strand
AGCATACCAGGAAGCAGGAAAAAGAAGTAGTTGCTAAGAGTGGAAATAAGGACACATAAGGAAGCTAAACATATTAAGGAAATTTGTTGAGGTACCTGCAGAACAAAGAGGTGTCTGAAATCTGCTATACTGTGATTAAAAAAAAGGAGTAAGCAGCTACTGTGGTGTCAGTGACCTGAAGTGGGAAAGTCATGAGCTTTAAGATGCTTAAAAGTGACACTTGTATTTTTCTGTACAAAAGTTCCTTTGTTTCCTAAGTCTTAGGAACTTGAACAAAACTGATCTCCTGTGAAGCCAGTTAATGGATTGTCTTCACAGGAAGATACTTGAGAACATGCCTTTTTTAATCTGGGGAACTTGCTAAGATCTTGTTCCTTTCTCCCTATGATTTATTTGGAGGCTATTTCCATTAAAAGCAGGAGCCATTTCTAGATCACAGAACCCATATCCGAGACCAGAAAGTTAGTTTGGGAAGTGAAGAGCAAGATACAAGAGATGCACAATTCCATTTCGCCAGCATCTCATGATTTTCTTCCCAGTATTTTGGTGTCTGTATGGATAGCATCTGTCTGCTCAATAGGAGAGCTAGCTCTCCATAATTCTGTCTGGGACAGCCAGGAAAGAAAAAGGGTCAAGGGGGGCAAAGAAGTTGTAGAGAATAAAGGAGATGACATGTATGAAAGACAGGAATCTAAGGAGCTGTTAGTTATCATCTTCATATTTATGGCTTTTCTGTAATAAATCTACTTATCTAGCCTTCTGTGACTGCTTGTAAGTGTTGGGTGGGCAGAGAAGTAAATGCTGTACCCTTTGTGAAGCCCTGAAAGCATGAAGCAAAGCTGTGACTGAATAGTATCAATTGTATTTAAAGTATTTAAATATATTTTAAATACAGCAGTTAAACATACTGAGCTTGTCTGCTGGAAAGTCGACAGCTCATGTTTGAGACTCCCCACGACGGGGTGAGCTCTCGTTATTTGCCCCAGCTCCTGCCAACATAGTAGTTCTAAAGCAAGGGTTTTCAAACTTGGCCCTTTTATGACTTGTGGACCTCAGCTCCCAGAATTCCTCAGCCAGGCACGCTGGCTGAGGAATTCTGGGAGTTGAAGTCCACAAGTCATAAAAGAGCCAAGTTTGAAGACCCCGTTCTAAAGCATGCAAATGTGAGCAGATAAATAGGTACCACTTCAATGGGAAGGTAACAGCATTCCATGTGCCATGCTGACCACGTGATCATGGAAGTATCTTCAGACAATGCTGGCTCCCTTGGCTAAGAAACGGAGATGAGCACTGCTCCCTAGAGTCAGACATGACTAGACAGGGGAAACCTTTACTTTTATTTAAAAATTAGCTAAAGATCAGGAGGGAGAGTAGGGTGGTTGGTGGGAAGGAGCTGCACTACTTTGGTTTCTGGGAAATGGGGGTTGGCCATCTGAGTTCTCAATATGATCCCCAAATTCCACATGTTCTCCCAGGCCTCAAAATGTAAGTGTTTCATCTTCCATGTTCTGCAACCTAATTAGCTGTCCAGGTTCTTTGCAGATTGGTATATTATTTCCTATCCTGGCCTACCTTGAACAGCTGACATCTAGTTAAGAGTGGCTCTAACTCAGTGGTTCTCAACCTGTGGGTCGGGACCCCATTTGGGGTCGATCGACCATTTCACGGGGGTCGCCAAGCAAGGCTGTCCGCCATTTTTTTTGTCCGCCATTTTTTTCCCCTTTTCCGGCGGGTGCCTTACCTCCCTTGGCCTGGGCCAGCTGGTGGTCGGCCTGCTCCGCCTCTGCCGCTTGCCAGCTACGCCTCGGCCGGCGCAGGGGGCGGAACCACACATGCGCGGCGCTCCCGGGCAGGGAAAGTCCTCGACTTACGACCGGTTGGGTAGTCCTCGACTTACGACCGGTATAGTCCTCGACTTACGACTGGTTTAGTCCTCGACTTACGACTGGTTTAGTCCTCGACTTACGACCGGGTGGGGTCGCGGCATTAAAAAGGTTGAGAACCACTGCAATGGTTGATCAAACAATGAGACTAAATAACAGAAATCAGAGGATAACTGTGGAACCTTATGAACAGATAGCATGTGTCCTACCATTTTTGTTCCTTGCAGCCTTTTTTTTTTTAGCCAGCTCAAAATTCTCTGGTCCTATGGAGGTCAAATATTTTCTGTCCATAGGAAAATTCAGCTGGACAAAGCAAACACAATTCTTTTTAAAGCACAACTCTGGCAAAGTTCTCTTAACAGTATTTATTGAGCTGAAAGGATGAAAAGAATTCTAGCAAAAGAGTTATTTCCTATTTTGAAAAAATTATACCAGGTGAATTAGGGAAAAAACTGATGATTTTGTTTTATTTTGAAGTTTCAATTTAATTTCAAATAACCTTGATATCATCTTGTGGACCTTTTCCCCGATGTTGGAGATCAGTCTTAGATCAACCATTAAGCAAAATAAACATAGAGCCCCAAGGAAATGGGGACACCACACTCTCTCCCCCCCAGCCATTATGCCCTTAACTCTTTTACAGCTATGCTTAACTTAAAGTTTTTCCATAACTGTCTTTAGCTGATGTGTTTCATTTTAATCAGCATTGTTAAAAATGTTTTCTTTGGCGGGGTGAGTAGACAAAAGTTTAAAAGTCTGGTTTGAAGGTGTCACATATCACATTTATTTCCGTCTCATGATGTGAGAGCTTCACTTCCATGGAAGGGTACTATAGTTGGGTAGTGTTTAGGGCATTATTTGCCTTAATCCAGTTCTGATGGAGATGCCTGCAACCAGATGATTACAAAAGATGAATCTTTATGCATATGGGAACCTATACTTACTGTAATTGTCATAATTTCAAGTAAAAGGTGATTCTGCATAGCTGGTTTATTTAATGTTAGGAGAATTAGTGTGAAGTAGTGGGGTGTTTCTGCATTAATCTTCAGTGTTTCAGTGTTTTGTTTTCCATAAAAATCAGAGCCAACAACTGCAATGGAATGAAGAGCAGACAAGTCCTCCAGACAGCTGTCCCTTATGAAGACGCTTCAAGATCGTCATCTCCAGTGTTTAGAGCTGGCAGACAAAGGAATAGCCATCTTCTTCAAACCGTGGTCAATGGTTTTGAAGGGATATTCCTTTCTTTTTTTTTTACTCACTTTTGAAAATTGCTTGTTAACTGCTTTTCAGTTATTAGAAACCTTTGAATAGAGATGTTTGTCAATCCCAGATGAGTTTCCTTTAGTCCCGAGCTAAATAAATTTTAAATACAAATGTAAAGTCTTGATTTTTTTTTTCTGGAATAACCAGCAAAAGAGGGATTAGAACTTTTTAAAATCAAAGTTTTTAGTAAAATCAAAGTTACAAACAGACTGAGGGTCCAGACAAATTTGAAATAAGGTTTTGGAACAAATTATACAGAGTCTTTCATTTTTTTTCTTTCTTTTTCTCCACCTTCTATTCCTTCTTTTATGTATCTGTGTTTTTTAAAATTTGTATTCATTGTTTTCTGTTGTAATTATAATATTGAATAGAATTACTATTACAAAAAACAAAGGAGGTGAGGTGGACTTCCACAAGAGGGAGAGAGTTTTATTTGTGGTGTGTATTAAGTCTGGGTAACTTATTTGGGGGGGGAGGGTTGAGGAAGTTTGGGTACCCTCCCCCCAGTTTGGTTTTTTAACTTGATTAATTTAGTTTCAGCTTGACTGTCAATTATCTAGTGGAGACTCTGACTCTCAGCCCATTGTAGATTCTATTAATATTTTAAGGGAAGATGGAAACAGTATAAAGAATAAAATGTATTTTGATATATAACTGATTACGTGCTTGACCCCTCCCTCGGTCTCAGCCTGGTCATCTCCTACAGTTGGGCTGAGCAGGAGAAAATGGCCCCAAGTCACTTAGGGAGCTTTGTTACAAAAGGGTGTGTGTGTGTGTGACAAAACCTGGGACTTTCCATAGTCGATACAACATTTTAACTCCCCCCCTACACACTGGCTGGCTATGGATAGGCCTGAACAAGCTAACAATCTGCATCTGGATAGCTTCACAAGATTATTAGAGGACAAGATGTTTAGAACCAGAGCCAGGAGAGGCAGGCAGGTTTTGCTTTTTTTTTTTTTAAGGTCTATTTATTTTCTCTTTTTTAAAAGAAGTTAATGGTATAAATAATGGGTACTGGAGTCTGTCATTCTAGACTTAATAATAAAAAAACAGTAGAAAATATTGTCGGAGAGGATTAAACCACAGGACGGAAACGTGACCTGAAGTCGTTACAAAATTTTAGTTCATGACTTTCTCATGAAAGAGGTAAAAGGTAGTGAGAATACCGAAAATGAAGACAAAGAGAAGTCACACTTAAAATACAAAAAGGTTTCGTCTTTTTTTTGGCAGCCATTCAGTTTCTAGAGCAGAAATGACAATTGCATACAAAGGGAAGCATTTTGGTGTGTGGGGGGGATACATCCCCTTTCCTGGTAATTCCAGTGTCCTGGAAACAGAAATGTGTGTTTGTGTGTGTTGCTTGAAATGGCACATTGCTTATTTTTGTGCCATGGTTTGTGATGTTTTTAGTTATACTGGAATGGCTGAACCTGTAGGATATTTGGTACTCTCTGAGCTTGGTTGTTTTCTTGCAAATGTTTCATTACCAAATTAGGTAACCTCTTCAATTTGAATTTGGCTGTACAGAAAGGGTGGGTTATATATAAGGGATAGTCAGTAAATTTATATATTTACATTTAAAAATATGCAGATTGCAATCAGTTCTGCTGAAGACATTCTACGGAGCTGAATTCAGAGCATTGCTGCCCAGCAAAACAATCCAGAAATAAAACTGGAAACAGCTATATACTGTATATGTGTCAGGACTACTTTTATTGTAAAGCTGTAATAACTGAATCTTATGAGTCTGGAATGTGCTTCCCTCCCTTTATCTACTGTAAACTAGGGAGAGGTTTGCTCATGTTATTTTTTTGGCTTGAGCTCAGGGAGGAAATAGCAATTAAATCAAGGTACTATTTGGAAAGACCACACCCCACTAACCGCAAATATAATTGAGATATGAGCGGGATAGAAAATATGTTAAAAATTGGAACTATTTTTAGTAGAAATAATTTTAGAAAAATATGATGAAGAAGTATACACTTAATGTTGTATGTATGTTTTGTGTATTAATAGCAGTAAGAATTGTATTTGCTTAGTGTTTGAAAAGTGAAGAAACATTACCTGAAGAAGAGGGTATGTAGAAACTGATAGAGCGATATTGAAGAACAAAGAAAAAGAAGATATAGAATAATTTCAAATATGGTGTTGAAGGAAAAGTCTTCATCATGGTTCAGTCCAAGCCGGGGATAAACGACATGATGACTGCTTTAGAAAAAAGGTTGCAGTTTATTGAAGAGGAGAGCCAGACAGAAAGATGGCTCTGGAAGAAAAGAGAGAGAGCACATGTAGGGAGTGGGTTTTTATACCCTCTGGAGCCTTTCGTTTGGAGTTGTTTCCTGTTCCTGTGTTGAGGCTATTTCCTGTGTCATGTATTCTGACCTGAGTCTGGGTGTGCCCTTTGGCATCTGTGGGTTAATCCTATTATGTCCTGTCTTAGACATTGAGTGGGTTATGTAGATTTTAGGTGTCTTTGTCTTCTTAATCTTCTAGCTGGGGCCTTCCAACCTTCCTGGATTATTTACATCTGCATTTCTACAGAGCTGGTTTCTGCTTGTGGGGAGAGAGACTTGGAGCTATTAAGAAAACTGGGCATACTTTTCTGCCTCTTTAAGATCCTTTGAGGAAATATATTTTTCTGCCCTTTTAATATTTCCTTCTCTGGGGGGCTGACTTCCCACAATGGGATATAGTTTATTACTGGCCAGAAAAAAGGAGTAGTGATTGGGAATTCAATGTGTATCCTTAAGTAAAAAAAATGAACCCAGACAACACGTTGTTTACTAAGCACTTATGATGTGTAAAAATAGAAAATCAATAAAATATTACAAAAAAAAAGAACCGAAGAGCTACATATATTCTCTAGCATTGGTTTTATTCAAAAAGCAAATGTGTTTTTTTTAAAATAATCTTTTTGCTTTTCAGTGATTTATTTGAAACCACACTATTTGTTTTCTAATGCAACATTGTAGCTCTGCCAAACTTGCAGAAAGACAGTTCTCACATTGGTAGAACTTTTTGTCTTACCGGTATATTACCTGAAGGATCCAGTAAAATGACCCCATGCTGAGAAGCCCAGAGAGAAATAATTGCAGTGTTTGCCTTAAAAAAAAAGGAAACCATTTACACGTGGTATGGTTGCTGAATGGTTTCGAATTGTGATGTTGGAGACCCTTAGATTGCAGGAAAGGGTTGCTGGCTGCCCTTGGTTTATGAATAGAGTGGCCTGGCTTTATGAATGAATGTTTTCCTATAGCAGAAAGACTGGGGCTGCTTTTTGCCTTTGTTAAGGAGATTTTTCTCTTCTTCTTTAGGGGAAATATTCTATTCTGCCTCTTTTAATATCTGTAGACCAGGGGTGTCAAACTGCCGGCCCGCAGCCGGATGCATCACGCTGAAACCGCGCCTACCCCATTGTCGGCAATGGAAAAAAGTCATGATACGTAGCGACATGTCACGTGACGTTGCGAGTTTGACACCCCTGCTGTAGAATATTTTATCCTGGGGAGGGAGGCCCCTTCCCACAATATCAAAGATAGGGCTTTTTGCCTGAATGGCCAAAGCAACTGTTACAAGTAAGCTACCTTTCAGTTATGATCTACATCAGACATGTCAAACACAAGGCCCGGGGGCCAGATGCGGCCCGCGACATGGTTTCATGTGGCCCACGAAGCTATCCTGGAAACAGTGAGGGAATGGCCCCCGCTGCCTTGGCCCCGGCTCTGGCCACCCGGGAACCAATGTACAATTTTGTGGTGGCCATCTATGCTGAAACACATTCAGTTTTAGCTCCACAAGGCCATCTGGAAACAGCCGTGTCAGCCCCATCCCTTGGGTGCACGCTGGGGAGGTGTCACCCTTTGTGAGGAATGAAGAAATGCACCATCGCCTGGAAGTGGCCAGCAAATGACCCTCGCCTACTTCACATATCTGGCTTGATGGGCTCCAGGGGAGGGGTTTCAGCAGGCTCTTCCAGTGGACCATGCCTTGGCGCTTGCCCTGGTCCCACCCCCTTCTGCCAGAGAACCTCAGATCTGTCCCACTCCTGCCCAGGCCCCCACAGGCACCCTTGATGCGAACGATGTAGAGCTGGCCATGCCCACCCAGTAGGCCACACCCACTCCAGCCACACCCACCCAGTAGGCCGTGCCCACCCTGGCCACACCCACCTGCCCCCCCGAGGACAAGCACAATGCTGATGCGGCCCTCAATGAAATTGAGTTTGACACCTCTGATCTACATCCTATCAAAGTGATGATGGAAGAAGGGCCTGCCTAACAACAACCAACCAGAACAATGCCTTTCCTCACCAACTATCTTCTCTGCAGTTAAAACTCTGAAGAGGCTGAAATCCGAGATATTGTTCAAGCAGGTAAGTGACTGTAGCAAACCATCAGTTCAATGGACTTTTTGTTCAGCCTTTACCTCTGTTGAATGTAAATTGAGGATTTCTTCATTTACTGCAAATGACACCATTTACATTAAGAATGTAATTATACACATGATATAAGTTTGATTCAAATGGCATATGCTGGCACCAAAACATATAAACTCAGAAGGAAAAAGTAGTTCAATCTAGAACTAAGGAGAAACTTCCTGACAGTGAGAACAATTAACCAGTGGAACAACCTGCCTCCAGAAGCGGTGAATGCTCCAACACTGGAGGTTTTTAAGAAGAGACTGGACAGCCATTTGTCCGAAATGGTATAGGGTTTCCTGCCTGAGCAGGGGGTTGGACTAGATGACCTTCAAGGTCCCTTCCAACTTTACTTTACTGCTACTATTACTACTACTACTAGTTATGCCTCTGTAATCAGGCACATATATTCCTCGACTTACAGCTGTAATTGAGCCCATCATTACAGTTATAAGTTGTACCAGTCATTAAGTGGGTCACCACATGATGGCACACAATTTTTTAATCTTTTTTTCTGGTGGTCATTCAGCACACAGCATGATTAAGTGAATCCCTTGTCTGCACTGGGTATATTTTTTTTTGCCAGAAACTGGAAGTAAAATACCAGTTTCCATAGAAAACGTGATCAGTTGTGGTCATGTGACTGCAGGATACTGCAAATGTCCTTAAATGCAATCGGATAGCCAAGTGAACAAAAGGGGAGAGAGGACCGACCCCTGTGTTGGGAGGGACTCGTCGCTCCCATGTAACACCGTTGCTGCGCGAGCTGCACTGGCTGCCGGTGGCCTTCCGGGTGCGCTTCAAGGTGTTGGTTATCACCTTCAAAGCGCTCCATGGCATCGGACCTGGATATCTCCGAGACCGCCTTCTGCCGCAGATTACCCCCCATCGGCCGGTACGCTCCCACAGGGTGGGTCTCCTCAGGGTGCCGTCAGCCAGACAGTGCCGGCTGGCGACTCCCAGGGGGAAGGCCTTCTCAGTGGGAGCTCCCACCCTCTGGAACGAACTACCCCCAGAGATCCGGGTGATTCCGGATCTCCCTTCCTTCCGCCGCGCCCTCAAGACATGGTTATTTCAGCAAGTAGGACTGGCCTAAGGGGAAATTTTTTAGTGGGGTTCTTAAACATTTTTAATTAATTATAGCCAATTTAAATATTTCTTTTTAACCAAGTTTTAAGGGGTGTCTTGGGGTGTATTTGTACTTTATTGGTTGTTAGCCGCCCTGAGTCCGTAAGGAGAAGGGCGGGGTAAAAGTTTAATTAATAAATAAATAAATAAAAAGTGACCAACATGAAATCAAATGATCAAGAAGTGGGCATTGGAACTATCAATCTGTGGTGTAAGAAGCCTTGGGAAAGTCTGTTGTAACTTTGAATGGCTGTCATAAATCAAGGACTACCTGTATGGTGAAGGCAGTGTTCTCATGACTCAAAGTTTTATTAGTTTAACAAAGCATAAAATACAAAAATATAAAAAAAGATGAAGATAAGGTAGGGGAAGAAAGGGGGAAGAGTGAAAAGTGTAGGGTAGAGGAGGAAAAGGGATTTTTTTTCCGTAGCGAAAGGTTGGAGAAAACCACGTCATCTTATTCTGTTATTGTATTTCAGAGTCGAAAAATGAAAATGTATTATTATATCGGATCGGCAAAGATATGGTGGTTTGGATAGATTGGTCGTTTTGGGGTTTAGGGGTTTTGTTTCAAAGTAAAAAAAAGGTAGAGTTCGTGTTTCAGGTTTTCACCAATCCAAGTAGAAACAAAATTGTGTTCTTTAATCAAAGCAGTCAATTTAACCATCTCTGCTAACTCCATCAACTTTTGCAGTTATGGCTATTCATCTATTGTGATGTAGGAAGTCAGCCCCCCCGCCCGGAGAATGAAATATTTGGGGGAATATTAAAAAAGGCAGGATAGAATATTTCCTCTAAAGGAGAAATGGAGGGAAAAAAATCTTAACAAAGGCAGAAACAGCCCCATTCTTCCTTCCTTAGGCAGAAACCTGAGGAGGTCAATCTTTAGAAATGGAGATTTTTTAATCCATTCAGAAAGACTGGGGCCATACTATTCGTAAGCAAAATGCCTTCAGCCACAGCTCTCACAGAAGGCTGGAACAGATGGGATTAGAAAAACAAAGACTCCTAAAATCTACATTCCCCACTCAGCTCCAAGGACAGGACATGAACTCCAAGTCACAATGGGAGTCAGGCAACAATAATTAAATACCAAAAGGGCACAATCAAGCACAGGTCAAAGTACATTTCACAACAGGCATCTCAAACACAAAGCCCCAAAGAAGGAATAAAAACCCACTCTCAACTCCATTTTGTCAGCTGTCCCAAAACTTCATACTGGTGTTGGTTCTGCTCATCATTAAACCTTCTTTCCTAAGAGGTCAGCCTCCATTTTTTTTATTCCTGAATTGTAACTGGACTTGATTTTTCTTTCAACAATGGGAATCACAATGTCCTTCCATTTTTGTGTGTAAAGTAATGAAGGCAGTGTTTCTCAACTTTAAAATTTCAGCTGTCAGAATTTCCCCATGCTGCTCGGCAAATACTAGGAGTTAAAGGTCTCATGCATTCTGGTTTGGGAAAATCTGGGTGTTGAAATCAACACATCAAGTGGCTGAGGTTGAGAAACACAGGTGCAAAGTATTGGATTAACTTTTGTCCTCTTGCTTGATTTAGAAATAGACTTTTTCTTTCTCTGAATGAGTTGGAAGTGTTAGCATTTCACAGCCATGAATTAAATCAAACAAACCACATACTGATATAATAATGTGCTGCAGCTGCCAAAAAAAGCCAACACAGTGTTGGCTGCATTAACAGAGGGATAGAATCAAGATCACATGAAGTGTTAATACCACTTTACAATGCCTTGGTAAGGCCACACTTGGAATATTGCATCCAGTTTTGGTCACCACGATGTAAAAAAGATGTTGAGATTCTAGAACAGACATGTCAAACTCGCGACGTCATGTGACGTCACACAACGTATCGGAGCTTTTTTCCCATTGCCGGCAATGGGGTGGGCGCGGTTTTCTGATGATGTGTCCGGCCTGCGAGCCGGCAGTTTGACACCCCTGCTCTAGAAAGAGTGCAGAGAAGAGCAACAAAGATGATCAGGGGACTGGAGGCTAAAACATATAAGGAATGGTTGCTGGAATTGGGTATATCTAGTTTAATGAAGAGAAGGACGAGGGGGGACATGATAGCCATGTTCCAATATCTCAGGGGCTACCATAAAGAAGAGGGAGTCAGGCTATTCTCCAAAGCGCCTGAAGGCAGGACAAGAAGCAACTAATGGAAACTAATTAAGGAGAGAAGCAACCTAGAACTAAGGAGAAACTTCCTGACAGTGAGAACAATTAACCAGTGGAACAACCTGCCTCCAGAAGCTGTGAATGCTCCAACACTGGAAGTTTTTAAGAAGAGACTGGACAGCCATTTGTCTGAAATGATATAGGGTTTCCTGCCTGAGCAGGAACATTCCAACATTATTATTATTATTATTATTATTATTATTATTATTATTATTATTATTATTATTATTGTTGTTGTTGTTGTTGTTGTTGTTGTTGTTGTTGTTGTTATTCAGAGTATACAAAAGAACAGAGATGACAAATCCTTTCAAAGTCGTTAGAGTGCACTGTTCACTTATTTTTAGTGATTCTGTCCCTTTCTTAGGTTGGGGGTTGTTGTTTTTTTGGTAGCGATGTCGAAGTGGCAGTGTTTCTAACATTTCTCCAGATGAGGGCAGCCTCACTATGCTATGATGGCATCTGAAGACTATCAAAAGGATTATGGCATACATTTATGTGTATTAAAATCAAATATATTCCATGTATGAAGCACTGGACTGTGGATTTGAGATGGGAGCAATATTAAAAGTGGTATCTGAGAAAAATAAAAAACTGGAGGTATAGTATAGACAAGATACTTGTCTATTGAAAACAGCCATTCACAAAATGTCTACGGCTAGAGTATTTTTGCATGTTGAATGCATATACTGGTAAAGTTTCTCTGATTTAAAAGCTGGTTGATCTATTTCTGACTGTCTTTATTATTATTGGGTTCCAGAACAGCCATTGTAAGTTTCCTGTGGAGCATTATTCGGAAGTCTGTAGTGCAGTGGTTCTCAACCTTTTTAATGCCGCGACCCCCAACCGGTCGTAAGTCGAGGAATAAACCGGTCGTAAGTCGAGGACTAAACTGGTCATAAGTCGAGGACTAACCAACTGGTCATAAGTTGAGGACTCCCTGCCCGGAAGCGCCGCGCATGCGTGGTTCCGCCCCCTGCATCGGCCGAGGCGTAGCTGGCAAGCGGCAGAGACGGAGCAGGCCGACCACTAGCTGGCCCAGCCCAAGGGAGGTAAGGCACCCACCGGAAAAGGGGGAAAAAATGGCGGACAGCCTTGCTTGGCGACCCCCATGAAATGGTCGATCGACCCCAAATGGGGTCCCGACCCACAGGTTGAGAACCACTGCTGTAGTGATTTTCAATCATTCAGATTATGGTTGTCCCGGAGGTGCTTTTCTTGAAGACATTTTGCTTCTCATCCAAGAAGCTTTTTAGTTCAGTTCAGTTCAGTTCAGTTCTTCAGAACTGAAGAAGCTTCTTGGATGAGAAGCGAAATGTCTTCAAGAAAAAACAAAGAAAGTCCAGTTGCCTTGGAAAAAGCACCTTTGGGATTACTTTAGATGCCAAATTCCCCAGAATCAGGCACTTTGCCCTACCTACTGCAGTGGTGAACTGCTGAAAAAGAGGCATGGCTCCCCTTAGAATAGCAGTTCCCCAACATTTCTGCCTCTGTGGACAGGCAGTAGCAGCAGACAGTGGTGATGGCCACGGGAGGGGATGTTTTCGGTGCACAATCTAATCCTCCATATGCATAATACCTGGCGGGTATTACTGTAATACTCAGTAATACCTGGCGGGTATTACTGAGACCTGGCTGGGCGTCGAGGGAGGAGTCCCTCTTGTAGACATCTGCCCGCCGGGTTTTCAGGCATTCCATCAGCCGAGGACCCGGGGTAGGGGCGGGGGGGTAGCGGTCATTATAAGGGAGAGCCTTCGTCCTAGGGAGACCACTGTGCCTCAGATAGACGGTGTGGAGTCCCTCCTTGT
>NW_015387232.1:107857-118798 GCF_001527695.2 Protobothrops mucrosquamatus | reverse complement strand
CTTTTTCAGCAAGCGGGACTGACCTAGGGTGAATTTTTAAATAGGGACAATTTTAATGATTTTAAACAAGACACAGCTACAAATATTTGGTTTTTAATTGGCTTTTATAGGGAAATGTTTTGTATTGTTTTTAATATGCTGTGAGCCGCCCTGAGTCCCATGGGGGAGAAGGGCGGCATATAAGTTAGAGTTAAATAAAAAATAAATGGGAGCTTTGTGTGCTCGCCCGCTGCTTGCTTGGCCCGGTTCCCAATGGGCCACAGACCCATACTGATTTGTGGACCAGGGGCTGGGGACTCCTGTCTTAGGTAAATAAATACTGTAGGTGTTGCTGATGGTGGATGTTATGAGGTCCAAAATAGTCTTGTCAAAATTGATACGGGAGCACAGATTTCCGTCAGATCTGCTGCAAAGTTTGGGTCCTAGGGTGATCCAGTGCAATCTGTTGCTGCTCTGGGGTTGGGAACTTGCATAGGTCTGCCATTAAAGGCCTACATGCTCTGCAAAGGAAATTGTCAGGTGCAAGAAATCAGGAACCAGGGTTATTCAAATGACTACAAGTTTATTCCATGCTATCTTAAGAATCTGTACTACTAACAGTCAAGGCAAATTGGTGGTAGATAAGGATCAGTGGAATTCAAAGTGGGCCGGACTTAGATCTCTTGTGGGCATGAAAGGACTTGAGACTGATGATGCATTTGACCCCTCCCTCAGGCTCAACCTGGTCATCTCCTACAGCAGTGGTGGTGAACCTATGGCATGGGTGCCAGAGGCGGCACTCGGAGCCTTCTCTGTGGGCACACGTGCCATTGCCCCAGCCTCGCCTCCCCCCATGACCCCTTCTCCAGCAGCCCCCCTGAAGGAGAGTCGCCCTTGAGCGTGGCCCACGTTGAGCAGCGCAGCCAAGGACATGGCAGCCAGGCAGCATAGACAAGACTCTGCCCTCGCATCCCATTGTGCACAGCTGATGCTGCAGGGTGCGGGCAGAGGGCATGACCGCCATAGCGCTGCTGGGCTGCCTGGGCGATCTGTGGTGGTCCCTGGAGGCGGGGAGTGTCCCTGCAGGCAGGCAGGGTGGGGGATGGGGGGCAGGGGCGGGGCAGGAGGTGGAGTGGGGCGGGGCCAGTTTTTATTTATTTATTTATTTATTTATTTATTCAATTTATATCCCGCCCTTCTCCTTACCGGACTCAGGGCGGCTGACAGCCCTATAAAACAGATACTACAATAAATACCTAATTTAAAACCAAGGTTTTAAAACAAATTTAAAACAAAGGTTTGCTATCACTGTCCTACAGAAATTTCATTATCAAAGAAGTGCTAAAGATTATACGCTGGTGGTTTTAGTTGTGAACTACAGGCAATGTGGTTTTGTTTTTAGTTCTTGTAGGAAATTATTCCTGGACAGTGATCTGACTTGATTGATATTTCTTGTTTGATGTGGGCATGTGCATGTATGTGGGTGTTTATATGTATGTGATTTAAGAAAGGCCTGCTTTAAAACCCTTCCAGTGTAAACCTTTCTGTGCTGATTTTGAACATGGAGAGTTTTGGGAGAAAGTTTGAACTGCGTGTGATTGATTTGTTTCCAATATAAGCTGGAGCTTTGGGAGGCTTTTTCACAAGCATGACAGTGAATCTGCTGTGTGACATTTTCTGGGCTCAGTTTCATTATGAGTGAAAATCTCTGAAGCTCTAGATCAGCCTGCATTTTGCCCTTAAGTTCAAGAAATAAAGATGCTATCAACAGTTTGTGATGGTGATGGGTCTGCATATAGATGGGAGGTTGAACAACTGGCCCTGTGGTGCAGCCATAACAATCTGGAGCTGAATACACTTACAGTTGTAGAGATGAGAATGGATTTTAGCAGGAGCCTTTCTATTTTACCACCACTTACCACACTCAACAGTACAGTATCAGCAGTGGAATTCTTCAAATTTTGGGGTTCTATAATCTCCCTGGAATTGAAATGGACACCTAACATTAGAACCATCATTAAAAAGGCACAACAAAGAACGTTCTTCCTGCACCAACTCAGGAAGTTCACACTGGCCCAGGAGCTGTTGATACAGTTTTACAGAGGAATTACTGAGTCTGTAATTTGTACTTCTATAACTGTCCTGCTTGGTACCACAGCCAAACAGGAAAGATAGAGACTCCAACGGATAGTCAAGGTTGCAGCCTTCCTTGCGTAGAAAAATTGTATATTGTGTGATTCAAAAGGAGGGCTGAGAGGATATCTGCCGACCCCTCACATCCTGGACATAAAGTCTTCCAAATCTTCCCCTTGGGATGGCGCTCTACAGGGCATTGCAAGTCAAAACAACTAGACACAGGGACAGTGCTTTTTCCCTTTTGCCATCACTCTGCTGAACAACTAATTCTCACAGTGTTGTTTAATGTCTATGTTTATTTACCCATGTACCATGGCTATAGTATTATTATTTATCCTTCTTATTATCTTTCTTCCTCCCTTCTCTTATTGGTATTATTATCATGATGATCATCATTATTCTGTTGCTTTGCATGTACACTGAGAGTTTCTGGTGCACACACCTTGTGGGTCTTATACTTAGCCAAATAAAGTATTCAACTGAATTGAATTCAATTCAATTCAATAGATCTCAGAGGAGGAGAAGCTTTTAGAGACAGGCTAAGTTGCTGAAGATAATTCTTCTTCCAAAAAGGAACTATTACTGTAAGGTTTACTTTCAGCAGTTTTTGCCTTCTGCAAACTGAACTTCTTCAGATGATTTTTCCCTCCTAAGTGTTAATAATATTCTGCTGATGATACTGAAGAAAGTTTTTTTTTTCATCCAGAAGCATGGCTGACAGTCCTGCAGGTTTCCATTTTAGCATTCTCTGAGGAAATAGCGATTCTCACATTTCCCTCAGGAAGGTGACAGCTGTCACTGAATCCTTCGGAAAGTGCTGTTGAGGAAGGCTGTTGAAGAGGAAGAAGGTATGAAAAGGACAAACCGCTTCCCTGTGCTTTACCTGGGGCTGGCTTTGAAGATTATTCAAAAACAACATTGGGTGCAGAATGCAGCTGATGGCATACTGATGCGTAAAAATTGCCACAACACTCATTGTTTACTAATTGTGCATGCTTGCATTCACTTTCAGTGGGTTTCCATATACCAGGGGTAGGCAACCTTGGCTCTTTTATAACTCGTGGACTTCAACTCCCAGAATTCCTGAGCCAGCGTGGCTCAGCTTGGAAACCTCTCCCTTTCCCCTCAGCCTGGCTGGCTCAGGAATTCTGGGAGTTGAAGTCCACGAGTCATAAAAGAACCAAGGTTGCCTACCCCTGCCCTATACAGTACAAAATAGTTTTCTTAGGCTGTACCTTCTGATCCCAGTAAATTGATCTCTAAAACTTTTGTATACTTGCTTCGTTTTCTCTCCTGACACTTTGCATGTGTTTTATGAACATGTGGAAGATGAGCAGTGGATTGGGTACACTGTCCCTGCTCCAAGAGGAGAAGATTTTGGGTGTGCCACTCACATAATATGATGCCTTCACACCTGTGCATTTCTACAGATACCTTGGGCTTTGTGACCTTTTTGACATTTTTAGCAATGAGATCTGTTCTCCAAGAAGGACATAAATAACAACTTCCTCACCAATGACAATTTCCTTCCTCTGTGTTGCCAGCCATTTAGTTACTTGTGTGCATGTGTTCGTATGTGTCCTACATGTTCTTCTCATTTTGTGACCTTTGCTATTGCGGAACAACTAATGAGAAGAAATACGTTCTTTCTTTCTGTGAAGAGTGATGGACCATTTGTTTATAGGACTATTCTATAATCACAATAACATCACAGGGGACAAATGACAAAATGCAAAACAGCCTTAGCTTTTGACTGTTTTTTTCAATAATTGTAAAAAGTGTAGTAAAGGAAATGGCTCAGATTCCTGGTAAAATTTTCTGAAAAATGTTCCCAGAACGGGTTTCTATCCTTTTCTAATGTTAAGACATGTCTATGTTCCCCCCCATTCCTTGTGTTTTCTTCACTTTAATAAAGCCCTCTGATTTCTAATTCTAGTACATTTTTCCTTTTTTTTCTGCCTTTAAACAATTGCACAGTTCTCAGTTTTCCCAGCCCTGCTGCCTTTCATGGAACTCCCTTGAAAAGGGTGCCATGATACCTAGCAGAACTGAAGAATTATGGAGACATTTTGAAATTAGGATTATTTATTTTAAACTTGAACATGGGGCAAAATCTCAGCTCCCATGTTGCTCTTGCCTTTGTTTGGAGACCATAATTGCTTGAAAAGCATAAGATTACAAATTATAAGCAAATTACTTTTGGGGGGTTTCTTTCCTTTTTTCACACATATAATCATTGCGCTTTTATTTTGTAGCAATAATCAAATCCAAATCTTGAAAACAATGAGGCAATTATGAGAACCCATCATGGATTCAGCAAAAAGAAATCTGGTTAGTCTAATTTCATTTCATTTTCGATCAAGTAATGTTGGGAAAGATGTAAAGAAGGAGAAGAAGAGGCTTTCCATCAATCAGTTGTACGGATTCAATTACAGTGGCATTTGGAACAGCTTTGGAAGAGATGAAGGATCAGGTTAGGGATATATTGTCATGGAGAGAATTTATCTATATGGTTGCTAAGAGTTGATTGAGTTGATGGCACATAATCAACCAATCAATCAACCAATCAACCAGGTTACATCTAGCTCCCTGCAAAACCTTCCTGGATCCATGTGAAAAGATGGGAAGGTTCAGCCCACTTCATGGAAATCAAAAGAGGGGTGACCAGGGCAATGTACATCCTATCCTGCCACCATTGGATTAGATATTTGGCATATAGATTTTCACTGTATAGCAGTTTGTGCAATTCACTCCTTGACATTGAATTATGCCCAGAATAAGTGCCTTTCCTTATTTATTAGGATGGGCATAGCATCCTTTATTCTCTCTCTGATCTATGGATTTTTGCCTCAGTTTGTTGAAGAACAGGATCTGGTAGAATAGGAATAGCACTTCAACTTATATACCATTTCACAGTGCTTTATAGCCCTCTCTAAAGCGGTTTACAGAGTCAGCCTACTGCCCCCAACAACCTGGCTCCTCATTTTACTGACCTCAGAAGGATGGAAGGCTGTGTCAATCTTGAGCCAGTGAGAATCGAACTGCTGGCGGTCAGCAGAATTAGCTTGCAATACTGCATTCTAACCACTGTGCCACCATCACTCTGCAAGTGCCACCAAGATTTCTTTTACCAGCACCATTACTTCTTGAAGCTGTCCATTTTTTTCAGTGAGTTCTGGAGGAGTTATCAGGGATGTATCAGCTCTAGCTTTTTGGTCCTCTGATTAATATGTTGGGTACTGAGCAAAGTGAGGGCATCAGAGCATAAAATCAAAGTGTTTTTGAGGACTCTTGAAGTAGCAGGGCCAAGACTAATAATAATAATAATAATGATGATAATAATAATAATAATAATAATAATAATAAAGTTGGAAGGGACCTTGGAGGTCATCTAGTCCAACTCCCTGCTCAGGCAGGAAACCCTATACCATTTCAGACAAATGGCTGTCCAGTCTCTTCTTAAAAACTTCCAGTGTTGGCGCATTCACCACTTCTGGAGGCAGGTTGTTCCACTGGTTAATTGTTCTAACTGTCAGGAAGTTTCTCCTTAGTTCTAGGTTGCTTCTCTCTTTGGTTAGTTTCCACCCGTTGCTCCTTGTCCTGCCTTCAGGCGCCTTGGAGAATAGCTTGACTCCCTCTTCTTTGTGGCAGCCTCTGACATTTAATAACCTCAATATTAATGCATCCTGATGGGATCATATTTGGATGTTGTTTTTCTCTTTCCTCTTCTGCCAATGGACCAATTTCACACCTTTCTCTCCTAAATCAGAGTCTGACGGTCCTTTCCATCTCTTCCACATCTATCTCTTTGAAGCAATGATTAAGCAGCGTTGAGACGCACACAGAGAAACCTTTGGTGCAATTCTAGGCATCACACCTCATGAGCCATTAAAGAGGCCATTGTGAAGTTGGATCCTACTCTGGGGGCCTTCTAACGTCCACCTTTTTCTCAATAGCAATAGCACTTAGACTTGTATATCGCCCTACAGAGCTTTAGGGCACTCTCTAGGCTGTTTACAATGTCAGCATTTTGCCCCCAACAATCTGGGTCCTCATTTTACCAATCTTGGAAAGATGGAAGGCTGAGTCAACTGTGAGTCCCATCAGGATCAAACTCCAGACTACGGGCAGAGTTTGCCTGCAATACTGCATTCCAACCACTGTGCCAGCAGAATTCTGCAGAAAAACCTTCACAGGCATCTGTTTGACTCAAATGAAAAGATAGAAAGGACTGTTAGAAGCCAGTTGTAAGGTTCCTAGCTACCACAAGGATATGAAATTTTGTCTGTTTTTCCCATTCCTCTATTGCATCTGCTCCCAACCTTTTCTATACCTCGCACCCCTAGAACGCTTCTGATATATTCTCACACCCCTTACAAAAGTTCAAAATAACGGCAATGATTTATGCATATACACTATAATTTTGAAAAGCCACGTTTCTGCACCCCCTGGAATATTGTCTCGCACCCCCGGTTGGGAACCCCTGCTCTACTGCTCTATTTTCATTGCTCTGCCTATGGACATTTCTGTCTCAACTATGATTTGTGGTTAAGGTTACATTTTTTTACTATGTTTTGCTTAACAAATCCTTTCAGCTTTTATCTCCTCGGGGTGTTTGACGCTTTCAAGATTTTATTGGTTTTATATTATTCTAACCTGCCTTGAGATCTTTAATTTTTCACCCCTTAAGGTGACCTCTTTCAAACAAAATGGCTTAAAATAACAATACTGTGATTTCCTGGCCAGAAAAACAAGCAGCAAACAAAGCTGATGGAGCTATCCTCTCAAAGCTCACACATTCTTTTCCATTTTATTTTGTATGGAAAAAACAAGAGAGACAGATCTTCAAGGAGAACTCACCATGTTCCAGTTTCTAGGCCGGTGCCTTAACAACTAAGCAACTAAGATGCTCAAAGGCCTGGAGACTAAAACATATGAAGAACGGATGCAGGACTTGGGTTTGGCTAGTCTAAAGAAAAGAAGAAATAGGGGAGACATGACAGCAGTGTTCCAGTATTTGAGGGGCTGCCAGAAAGAAGAGGGGGTCATGTTATTCACCAAAGCACCAGAGGGCAGGACAAGAAACAATGGTTGGAAACTGATCAAAGAGAGAAGCAACCTGGAATTAAGGAGAAACTTCCTGACAATGAGGAGAATTAACCAGTGGAACAGCTTGCCTCCAGAAATCATGGGTACTCCATCATTGGAGATCTTTAAGAAGAAGCTAGACAGTCACTTGTCTGAGATGGTATAAGTCCTCCTGCTTGAGCAGGGGGCTGGACTAGAAGATCTCCAAGATCCCTTCCAGCTCTATTCTATTCTAATTAACCACTGGATCAAACTGGCTGAAAGACTTTCTTTCATAGAAATTTTAAAAAGTTTATGATGTGTATATAAAAAAGGGGTAGGCCTTTTTTTTTTTTTTACTGTGGCTGCCATCTTGATTGTTTTGACCCATCCCCTATGGACACCTCAACATAGCCTGTTTATTGCTGGTCAGATGGGCTATCAGCAGGCCTTAGGAGAGAGTTGGGAAGACACGGTAAGCCCGTAAGTGGACTGAACAAGAGGGAGACTTTGCCTTCTCGCGTACGGTGTCCGCTAGTCAACTAGTGACCGACTTCACTGAGTTCGAAAGGGTAGGAGGAAAATATACGATTTATTTCGAATAGAAACAAAGGTATTCGACGTCGGAAGTCTTATCCAGGAATATTTTCAACTACGTCTAACTTTGGTATTCCTGTCTCTGTGCATTCTTTCCATTGTATAAAGTTATCTGTTTTGCAGCAAAGATCACCCATAAAAACAGTGGGTTTGGGCACATCAGATCCTGCCAGCTGCTCTCCTCGGGGGGGGGGGGGGGGGAGAAAAGGGTGCTTTGCCCAGTATAGGTAGACCTGCAGGAGATGACCAGGCTGAGCCTGAGGGACGGGTCAAGCCCATCATGAATTTGGAGTCCCTTAACAGCATCTTTATTTCTTGGATTGCAGGCTGGTCTAGTCTTGAGCTTCAGAGATTTTCACTCATAATGAAAATTGAGCCAAGAAAATGTAACACAGCAGATTCATTGTCATGCTTGTGAAAAAGCCTCCTGAAGCACGTGCTGTGGTGACAGCATCACGAGCTCTGATCACAGTAAAATGGGACACTCAGTGGGAAGTGGACGTTTGAGAGGACTCAGAAGCTAGTAGAAAATACTGCAGCTTAACTGCTGGTGAGACAAAGTCAGTGAAGATCAATACTGAAGTTAAAATCACTGCCTTTGTCCTTATACGTTTCCAATGCCAATTTAAAGAGCTGAATATTATCTTTAAGGTCCTGTGTAATGTAAGAGTGTATATAATCTTCTTCTTCTTGTGCCATATCTGTTATCGGACGTTGGCGATCATGTTGGCGACCCTGTTTTTATCAGCAGCCGCACGAAAAAGTGCTGCTGAGTTTTGTCCAAATCAGTCCCTAAGATTTTGAAGCCATGATGTTCTTCTTCTGCCTGGACCTCATTTGCCTTCAATCTTTCCCTGGAGGATTAAATGGAGTATGCCGGATTTTTCTGGGTGTCGCATCACATGTCCGAAATATTCTAATTTTTGTTTTTTTAATTGTTTTGATGATTTCCCTTGGCTTTCCCAGGCGGCTTATCACCTACTCATTTCTCATCTTGTCAACTCAGCTTATACGTAACAGCTGCCTGTAAATCCACATTTCAAATGCTTCCGGTCTCTTCAGGTGGCCTTCTGTCAGAGACCAACTCTCTACTCCATAGAGCAGGATAGGAAAAATATAGCATCTGACAAGCCTGATTTTCAGTCTTAGGCTTATGTGGTGACTGCAGAAGACCTTTTTCATTTTGAAGAATGCTGTTAGAGCTTTCTCTATCCTTGTCTTTACTTCAGTGGTCATGTCCCAGCTTTCATGTAAATTAGAACCGAGGTGCGTGATCCTTTCAACTTTTTCTAGTGGTATTCCTTCTGAATTTATTGGTGGTAAATTAACGGGTTGTTTGCTGATGACCATGATCTTGGTTTTTGAGGTGTTAAGCTTCAAGCCGTATTTTTCAAATATTTCTGTGACTCTGTTGATGAGGAGCTGAAGGTCTTCATGCTTACTGGCAAGCAGAACTATATTATCAGCATATCTTAAGTTGTTGATCCAAACACCGTTTACTTTGATGCCAGCATCGATGTTCTCCAGTGCCTCAATGAAGATTGACTCAGAGTAGATATTGAACAACAGTGGAGACAGAATACACCCCTGTCTGACCCCTCTTCTTATTTCTGCATCAGATGAGTATTTTTGGCCTAGTCTCACATTTGCTACATGATGCCAATACAGATTATTTATTATTTGGATATCTTTGTCATCTAGTCCCCCTTGTTTCAGGATTTCTAAAACCTTGGCAATTTAAAGACGTGTGGATTTCCACTCCTAGAATTCCCCAGCCAGCATGTTGAAAAACACCACTTTAGACAAGCTATTGAACATTTTGCCCCCTTAAGAAATACAGGTGTGTGTGGGCTAGGTGACAGGACGTCATTGTGAGACACCTTTCCCCTGGATGTGTTTTCACTATCATTCCTTCTTGCACTTGCACAAGCAGGTGAAAACTATAACTATCCCTCTGGCCTTGGTGGAGAGGGGAAGGCATTATCATTGGATTCCATTGGAGTTGGGTGGCTAATCCATTAAATAAATCCAATAAACAGGAACGTTCTTTTTTTGGATTTTATGAGCTGTTTTATTGTGTTTTGTGGTCCATCCCCTGAGATCTTCAAAATTAGGGCAGGCTACAAATAGTGTTTAATAACTCTATAAAATTAATTTTCCCCATTTTGTGGGGGGGCATTAAGAGAGATCAGTGCCAAATGCGAGAAGTCTGAGTGATAAAATATAAAATCTACAGATTTAGAACTTAAAGTTTGTTATTATTATGTCTCGGGGATAACTGCCTTGTTAAGATACTGCATATTTATGGCTGTGCTCAATTATTTCTTTACAACCAACAAATAATTTTACAGCAAGGGCTTCTGCAATTGTAAATTCTCGGGCACATGACAGAGGAGACTCTGGTCTATGGATAGAAACTAACGCCACAATTAATCTCATAGCCTAAAGGGTGCCATGAAATTCTTCACTGTTTATGGCTTTATGGCTCCCAGCAAGACAAGTTTGTTAACACAAGAAAGACTCATTACAAGCAGGCAACAAGAACATGTAAACAGATGTCAGTAATATATTTTTGATTTACCTTATAAGCAGGAAGGGGAAACATGGCAACGAGATGTGTAAATATTTGGCCAGACATAGAGACAGTTATGATTTGCAGCTCTTCCTAATCAGTGGACTGATCCTCATGAGAGCCAACCAGGACCATACTGGTTAAGGAATTAAGTGGATTGATTACTCTACACTCAGAAATGGAGGACTACATCGATTCCCACAATGGAGGAATGGTTACAAAAGCTGGAGGAGCTAGTAGAGATGGCTAAACTGACTGTACTGCTTAAAGAAAAGAATACGAACACTTTTTTTTAAAATAAATTTTTATTAATAATACAAAATTGGGACAAATTTTACTGCTGGTATGAGTCAAGAAGAACTGTTCGGGTTTTGAGTTAAAGTTTAAGTTTGTGGTATATAAAATTATATGTTAATATATAGAGAAACAAGCTCGAGATTGTATAATATTGTATTATATAGGGGAATATATGTATGTAGGTCTTTAGTTAGTCGGGTTTTCTCCCGCGTAGAATTAAAAGTACCTTGGCGACGTTTCGACGAAGTCACATTCGTCATCTTCAGGCTGGTGTCTTCAGCTTCGTGCTTCTA
>NW_015387232.1:95859-107264 GCF_001527695.2 Protobothrops mucrosquamatus | reverse complement strand
ATTCGTCATCTTCAGGCTGGTGTCTTCAGCTTCGTGCTTCTAAGAGTGAAGCACGAAGCTGAAGACACCAGCCTGAAGATGACGAATGTGACTTCGTCGAAACGTCGCCAAGGTACTTTTAATTCTACGCGGGAGAAAACCCGACTAACTAAAGACCTACATACAAGCACCCGCGAAAACCTCAGAAAATGAATATATATATATATATAGAGAGAGAGATGTATATATAGAACTTTAAGTATGATAAGGAACAAATTGTTAGGATTATATATACTGGAACGTCATGTCATGTCCTTTTTTGTTTTAATTGTTTTATTAATAAAAAACTTTAAAAAAATTATAATAATAATACAAAATTAAAAACACATTGGACATAGATATGACGTCACTGGTTCCATACATCTTCCAACATTTTACAATAGTATTAGTATTCATATAGACATATAGTTCTTGAACTTTGCTCACTATTTATAATATACTATTAACACTTTTTCCCTTATTTCTATATGTCTATTTATCTTTTAAATATACATTTGTCTATAATCTATATTTTATTCTAGCACTGTACATTTATCTTGGTTACCCTCTTATTGTCTATCCAATCATAAAATTGTTCTCAGATTTTATAATACTTGATTTCACTTTTGTCCTTGAGTTCCCATGTAAGTCTATCCATTTCAGCGCAACTGAAAATTTTCAATAATATTTCCTCTTCAGTTGGAGTATCTTTCCATTTTTGAGCGAAGGCTATTCGTGCCGCTGTTACTATATGCAGTAGTAAATAATTTGTGTCTTTCTTATATTTTCTTTCTATAATTCCCAATAAGAAAATTCCGGTTTGGCTTCTATATCTATTTGCAAAATTTCTTCCAACCACTTCTAAGTTCCAAAATTTTTGTGCCTTTGGGCATTTCCATCACATGTGGTAGTAATTCCCAACAGGCTCTTCACACTTCCAGCATAAAGAATACGAACACTTTTATTGCCACATGGAAACCGCTTCTAGACTTTGTGCTTGAGGTCGAAAAAAAAAATGAAAATTTGATTTTGGGTTTTACCAATTAGATAGACTTAACGTTATCGAAATGGCTAGTTTATATTATTTTGTAAAAATAAAAAGATGAGGTTTGAGGTTGATACTCTACTTTGCTGCATCAAAGGAAGTCGGAAGTCAGTGCCTTTATTTTCTTCTTTTTTTCTCTTACCTACCTCACTTCTCTATTTCCTTTTCCCTTCCCCATTTTTTCCGCTATTTACTTTTGTATTTTCATTGTATCGTATACTAATAAACTAATAAAATTTTTAAACATATGGTGCCCAGAATCATGTTGGATGAGATGGGCAGTTATATAAATTCATTAAATAAATAAAAATGGGGGGGGGGGAGAAAGGAATTCAGTGGATTGAAATCAAACTCTTGTGGCAGGCCCAAACTTTTCAAAAGGACAACTAGGATATGCAACTGATGGTTATACCACAAAGTATGGTTTCTCACCATATGACTGTGTCATTCTACAAGTTCCTGAATTCCAATTCTTATCACAATATCCAATATTCAAATTTCTTTCCAGGTGTAATTCAAGGTGCTGGGCATCACCTTTAAAGTCCTCAATGACCAAGGGCCAGGTTATTTGTGGGACCACATCTCCCTATGGCAGCGGTTCTCAACCTGTGGGTCGTGACCCCTTTGGGGGTCGAATGACCCTTTCACAGGGGTCGCCTAAGACCATTGGCAAATACATATTTCCGATGGTCTTAGGAGCGGCGATTCCTGGGCGCTGGAGGAGGGGGGGGCGGGGGAGTCCACAGGGCCGTGGCTGCATCTCCTGTCCTCCCCGAGCAGCCCCTTCTCAGCGCTCCTCTACTAAGAGGGAAATCCCACGGGGACCGAAGCGCTTGCTGCATGGTAAGCCTGCCTGGGAAGCGCGCCTGAAGCGCAGGTTTGGAAGAAAGCAAAAGGAGCGAACAGTTTATTTTATTCCTGGCCGCCCTTCAGAAAAGGCGCTGCTGCTGCTGACCGAGACCTTGTTAGCGAAAGCCCTTCGGTGGCTTGGCTTTGGTGGCCCTTCCCCCCCCGCCCCCTCCCCGGCCTTAGCTTTGTGCACTTTTTGGATTTGTTTGCTCCTGCTTTTATAAAGTGGCCTCGTGGCAGGTCTCTCCAGAAGCGAAGCGCAAAGCCTTTCTCCTCCTCCTCTCTCCGTTTTTTATTGTTGATTGCTCGCCAAGCAAGTCACCTTTTTCTTGGCATGTGCATCCGGGATGAAATGTCAGCGCGGGGAGCTGAGCTAAAGAAACGCGGTTCTTGTGGCTCAAGCCTTACTTTAGTTTTAGAAGCTTGGGGTGTGTGTGTTATATATATATAAAAAGGTGGATGCTGCGCGGTGACCTGCAGCCTCCTTCCCAACCCCTCTCTTTTCCTCTCCCCCCCGCCTCCCAGGGTTTCGGGATCTTCCGAGAATTGCCCATTAAACTTTCCCGGTGAAGGGTTTTTTTTCCAGAGTGTATTGACCTGGGACGATGCGTTTGGTAAACCAAATGATTCGTGAAGCCTTTGCGTGCAGAAAGAAGCCGGATTCTTAATCCGGATTGGCATTTTGTTTGACTCTTGCCAGGTGCTCTTGAATGCACTGTTGATTTTCTTCAAAAGTGAAATGCTGGGCACTGCCTCCTTTGTGCTGTTGTTTATCTTCTTGGTTCCTTCCCTGCGTTGTTATTGTTCTTCATGAATGAAGTAGTACTTTTGGCCAAGATAGCAATCTTTGGGAGCTACTAAGAAAAGCGTGTGTACAGATGTCTCGGGGCTATCATTGGAACCATTGCGATAAATTAGTAATATAACTTGCATGAGGAGAGAGCATACAGCAGAAAAAAAGGGCATTGTGCATAATTTATCACATTTTTATCCCACTTTTTTCTCTGGGAGATTAAAATGATGTATTTATTTGGTTCCCACAGCAACCTTGTGAGGTAGGCAGGCCCTCTGAGAGATATTGGCCCAGAGTCACCACTGAGGTGATTGGTCCAGAAACATAAAGTATGGACACCGTCCTCAAGTAATTCTGGAAAAGTGTGTCCATGTATTTATTAAATATATGTATTTAAATATATGATGATACTTGAAGAGAGTATCTGTGTAGGAAAAACAATGGTTCAACTTCGGAAACAAATACCATGTTCCCTGCATATCAGATATTTACATTACGATTCACAACAGTAGCAAAATTACAGTTATGAAGTAGCAACGAAAATAATTTTATGGTTGGGGGTCACCACAACATGAGGAACTGTATTAAAGGGTCGTGGCATTAGGAAGGTTGAGAACCACTGCCCTATGGGTATCTGCTCGTTCCACCAAGTGGTGGAACGAGCAGATACCCATAGGGTAGTGGTTCTCAACCTGGGTGGGTGTGCTCAAGTGGGTGTGCTCCAGGTCCCTTGCTTTACATGTTGCCATCTGATGGGACATTTGGAATACTCTTCTCCATAAGATCTTGGAGGATACCACCCTCCTTACCTTTGGGAATGCCCTGAAGAGTTGACTCTTCCCACAAACCTTGGGGTAGAGTGATACTGAAGCCCAGAAAAACTGTATCAAGCTTGAAGCATACGCACGATGTTGCCACCTTTACTGCTTCTTAGCTTGCCAACGCCCTAGGGGGGAGGGGAGGGGGAAAATGGAATGCAGACTCTGGACAACAAGAAATCCAGCCGTGCAAACCAAGGACGTTTCAGCAGATGTCTACCAACTCACAGAGACACTTTCTCATAAGAGACTTTTGATTGGACTTGATTGGACAATGTGACATGCACTAATAGGGGGAGAGAGAATTGTGTGTTTTAATTATAGCGATTCGCATGGGAAATAACAAGAGCCGGTTTTGCTTTCAATCGTGCTGAAATGTCATACTCAATAAAGTTTTGCATAAAGAGATTGGATCGTCTAGGTCAGGGCTTTTCAACCAGTGGTACGGGTACCACCTGTGGTACGTTAGCACCTGGCAGGTGGTACGCGAACATCCTAGAAAAGTGATAGTGGGGGAGGGGAATGAGCTGAACCGGTGGCAGCACTGCACAAGCCTAAGCGAGAGATGGCTGGAGCTGCAGGGCTGTCAGGGCTCAGTGGAAGCGCCAGGATCGGTGCCGCTTTCCAGCTGATTGGCGCTTCTTTGGGGCTGTCAGGACTCAGTGGAAGCGCCAGGATCAGTGCCAGGCTCCAGCTGGAGCTCTGGCGCTGCTGAGCTCTGCTGAGCCCTGAAGAAGCACCAATCAGCTGGAAAGCAGCACTGATCCTGGCACTTCTGCTGAGCCCAGAAGAAGCGCCGATCAGCTGGAATGTTGCAGCATCTCCAGGGTCTTGTGATTTACATTCAGATGCTTGGCAACTGATTCATATTTATGATGGTCACAGTGTCCCAGGGTCATGTGAAGTGACTAAAACCTGCTGCAACCACCCAGCAGACGGGGGGAATAAAAACCAAACACCCCCCACCCCACCCCCACAGCCAATCCTCAACAGAAATGCTCACAACAATGAAAACCTCGGACAGGAGGAAGGGCGCCGCCGGGTGGGCAGGCAGGTGTCTTGCTCGGCTGTGGCTTGGGGGGCACTTTTTTCAGTGCCATTGTAACTTCAAACAGTCACTAAGCGAACTATTGTAAATCAAGGACTACCTGTACTTTATCACTTTTTTCCTTTTTTTTTTTTTTGGTCCTCAAGTTTTTGACACCTTGCTAAGTGACTGGTGGTACTCGGATATTGCCATATCCTAAAAGTGGTACAATGGGTGAAAAGGTTGAAAAGCCCTGGTCTAGGTGGTGCTTACTTGTTTGGGTTCTTTAGTCGGAACCTTGACAAATGATTTGTAGACATATAAGGATGTGTTGCATTTGGAGATGTTGGAGCTACCGAGAGTTTTTACGATGGTGTTCTCTTTTCTTGCTTTTCTTGTTGTTTGTAGTCCCAGGCTTGTGGTACGTACAGTGGTGGCTAAATAAATCTTAATATAAAATAAAATATTAATATAAAATGGAACCTGATTAACCTGATTCATTTTTACTTGGGACTTGTTTTTAACTTTGCTTTTAAGCTAAGCTTTATTTATGTGTCTCTGTGGCTTTATTATGCTATTGTAAGCTGCCCAGAGTCACTTAGGTGGGATGGGTGATGTAGAACTTTAATAATAAAGTAAAATAAAATATTAAGATAAAATTTAACAAGATGGGGTGGGGTGGGGATTGTATGTGTCTCATCGTCTAGCCCAAATGGGATGGGGTTTGCTTTGTAGCACTATCCTGGCCATTTTACAGATCCTCACATCTTTTATGGACTTTTATGATAAACTCCTTTGGAACATATGTTCAGGAATTGGATATATCTAGTCTAAAGAAAAGAAGAAACAGGGGTGACATGATGGCAGTGTTCCAATATTCAAAGGGCTGCACAAAAAAGAGGGAGTCAAGCTATTCTCCAAAGCACCAGAAGGCAAAACAAGAAACAATGGATGGAAATTAATTCAACCTAGAACTAAGGAGAACAGTGAGAACAATTAACCAGTGGAACGGCTTGCATTCAGAAGTTGTGTGTTCCATCACTGGAGGATTTTAAGAAGAGATTGGACAACCATTTGTCTGAAATGTTAGCGGGTCTGCTGCTTAAGCAGGAGATTAGACTAGAAGACCTCTAAAGTCCCTTCCAACTCTGTTATTTTGTTCTGTTCTCCCCTCTTTGTTGTTACAATTATCCAGTGTCCTAATCTCTTTCTATGAGCAGTGCTGTTTTGTCTACCTAAAACCAAAATATAGGAGAATGAGAAGATACTCCTTTATTTTTAGCACTGAAAAGCAAGCCATGTTATGAAAAGATCTTTTTTTATGATTTAAAACAGTCTTCCTCCTGGCTCTTACAATTCTCATTTTACTTAAAAGTATGTACATACTTTTGTCCTTACAATCTGCTAATTAATTGCTGTCCAAGAAATTATCATTACATGTTGGGATGCTTTATTTATACAGTCCCAAGAGTTACATTTTCTTCTTGCTTAATGGATTCTATGCCCTTGCAGTTCTGACTTGACTGCATTTCTAGTGATTTACTCTTAAGATCAAAATCAGTATATCTTCCGACAATGTTGCTTTGTTTATCCCAGAAATGTTGAAGGAATGTACTTAAGATTAACACTGTGCACCATCCAAGACTGATATAATGGTTTATACATTCTTGTATTGGAGTCATTGTTCCTACAGGGGTTTCAGCTGTGCAGTTATGTTTAATGACCTATAACTGAACAAATAAATAACTTTGTTCTTGCTAGTACAGTATCAACGTTACTGTTAAACTTTGAGAGGTAACATATTGAGCATCAAATCATATATCACCTTCAAAGACAGCCAGCTATGCTGTCAACTAGATTTGAAGTAGTTGCAACAGGTTGCCACAAATGTTTTGGAAGACTGTAAGTGCACACCAGGCATTTTACCTAGTGTAGTCCCAAATTAGTTGCCTGTCATGTGCAGTCAAGGAAACCATCCTATCAGCAGCATTAGAAAAACAATAATACTGGTAGTCCTGACTTACGATCACAACTGAGCCCAAAGTTTATGTTGTTAAACGAGACATTTGTTCAGTGAGTTTTGCCCCATTTTATGACCTTTCTTGACACAGTTGTTAAGTGAATCACTGCAGTTGGTAAGTTAGTAACCCAATTGTAAGCGAATCTGGCTTCCCCCCACTGACTTTGCTTGTCAGAAGGTTGCAAAAGGGGATCATATAACCCCCCCCCCCACCAGGAGACTGCAACAATCATAACTACGAGTCAGTTGCCAAGCATCTGAATTTTGATTACATGACCATGGGGATGCTGCAATGGTCGTAAGTGTGAAAATGGTCATAAGTCACTTTTTTCAGTTCCATTGTAATTGTGAACAGTCACTAAACAAACTGTTGTTAAGTTGAGGATTACTGTAAATTGTTAATAGAATAACAATAGAATAGAATTGTTGATAGAATAAATAGGGGAGCTGGCAGGGCATTATTTAAGAGTATGAAAGACCTAAGGACAGACGATTGTTTCCAGCATAAATTCTATGCTAAGTTAGTTTTTTTCCCTCCTGAAATATTGATCTCTAAAATCACTTCAAATTTTGAACCATATTTTGGGTGGTTCCCTTTCAAGTATATGCCCAGGACATTTTTCAGAACAACTAAATAAGAAAAGAAAGAGAGAAAAAGAGGGAAAGGAAAGGAAAGAAGGGAAGGGAAGGGAAGAAAAGGAAAGGAAAGGAAAGGAAAGGAAAGGAAAGGAAAGGAAAGGAAAGGAAAGGAAAGGAAAGGAAAGGAAAGGAAAGGAAAGGAAAGTTTCAGAAGTCCAGAATTTTTTTATAGAATCCTAGGTTGGAAGGGACTTTGGAGGTCTTCTAGTCCAAAACCTACCCAAGGCAGGAGTCATCATTCTTCCTCAGACAAATGTTGTCCATTTTGTCCACAACTCTGGGACACAAGCTGTTTAATAATGAAGCAGTCCTGTGACTGGCTTTAAAAAACTAGTTTATGCAAGTTCTCTGAACAACAAAAGTCAACAATGTAGAACGAGAATGAGAATGGCAAGGGAAATTCAGGACAAAAATGGAATCTTTCAAGATACGTGTGACCAGGAACTTGTGATTTATGTATACCGCTCATCGTCCTTCTTGAGTTTCAGGATTGTATACAATATGTGAATAATAACAGAACAGAACCACTGTGACAAAATGGAAGATAAAAGCTTTAAAACAATCTAAAATATTTCTAGATGACAATGTCTGCTACATCTAAGTTATTCTACTGGATGCTGAAAAATATTTCCTACCCAAGAAGGGTGTTCATAGCTGCAAAGAAAATCATTTTCCTTGTAGATATAGGAGACAACCATGCTGAGCTGAGGGAGGGATCAAGAGCGTCATCAGTTTGGAGTCTTTTCACGCTCACAAGAGATCGAAATCCAGCCTTCCTTGAATTCTGTTGACTGTTATCTGCCCCCAGTTTGCTTTGACCATTAGTAGTTCAGATTCTTATTTAGGGATAGCATGGAATAAACTTGTACTCATTTGAACAGCCCCTAGTTCCTGATTTCTTGCACCCGACATTAGTCACATAACCAACTCTGATGGAGCAGATTGACATGGGATGGCATAAAGCACTTCTACAGAATACTTTCTCAAGCAAGAGAAAACCAAGTGTAAGGACCTGCCTCAACTAGGTCTCCCAAGAAAGTAGAACTCTTGAAACAGCATCATTTCAAAAGGAACTTTTTATTGAGAGTTAGTGATGGCAAGAGAGCAAAGCAAGGTCGGAGGATTTAGCGTGCAAAAGAGTATATCAAAATGGCAATTCAAAACTCCTCCCCCCAATGTCCAACCGTCTGGTTCAAATTCAGCCAATGTACAGGTGTCAGGCTGTTATTAGAACCAGGGGATTTAGTGTCTCTTTCAAGGAGTCTCCCAGTTTTGTTTCCCAGTGGTCCCAGGCTCCGTTGTCTGGAGATAAGGCAAATGTTTTTCAGGTTGCATTCCTCACACCCTGAGGGAGGGCACCTCACACAGAACAGAGCAAAGCAATTATTTCCCCCCATGCAAGCAGCCCTCCCCCAACAGAATGGCAGGCCCCAAAAATGAATACATAGGCAAAAGCAGGAAGGAAAGAAATATGGGAATTGAAGGCAAATATATTTTAGGAGCCCTGACACCAAGCAAAATGAGAATAATTAACAAAGCTTCCTAGCCAGAAAAATTACAAAACTCATATTACTGACTGCACTATCAGTTGTAACAATCTTCTTGTTGCAATTTGTTACAATGTCTTGCAAAAGGTTTTTTTGTGCTTGATCTGCTCCATCCTGGCAGCCATTTGGTGAATTGGACATTTGGCCAAATCCATACTAATACAGAGAACTATTATAATAAAGAGAAGTTGTTTTGTATTACAGTGAACTTATATTATATTATACTATAAAGTTCTCTGCATTATAATATAATAGCTGTATTGCTCATCTTTCTCATCTTCTCATTTCTCATTTTCTCATCTTTCCTGCCTTCCTCTATTGGAATCCCATGATTTATCATGTGTTGTTTGTATCTTATGATTGATGATTGTAACTATGACTTAAGTTCTATGACCTATCACTTTGTTGTTTGTATGTACACCGAAAGCTTATGCACCGGAGACAGATTCCTTGTGTGTCCAATAATACTTGACCAATAAAGAATTCTATTCTATTCTGTTCTGTTCTCTTTTATAGCAATTAAAATAACAACAACAACAACAACAACAATAATAATAATAATGTTGGAAGGGACCTTGGAGATCATCTAGTCCAATCCCCTGCTTAGGCAGGAAACCCTATACCATTTCAGACAAATGGCTGTCTAGTCTTCTTCTTAAAAACTTCCAATGTTGGAGCATTCACAGCTTCTGGAGGCAGGTTGTTCCACTGGTTAATTGTTCTAACTAATGTCAAAGCCCATTTCAAAAGTTGTATTGTTTTGTAGCTATTTCATCAGATGTTGCTAGAACATGCATCTTTCTAATCACACTGAATAATAAACAAACATGAATAAAGTATTTCTAGCAAGCCATCCCAATATCTCCAGCTACTTCACCATAGGAACATATAATCAATCTTGTGGTCTACAGCGGGTGTAGCAACCTCTTATGTCAGTTACATGACTTTTTTTAGTATTTCAAAAGAATTTCCTTCATATGTGGAATAGAGAAGTTGACTAAAATACTTTCTCATTCAAGTCCAAGATTGAGAAACAACTTGATGGAGGAAAGAGTGGGATATGGTATCATTTAAAAAAAGTTGAATGTAGTATTTTCATACAACGAAACAAAACTTAAATGTATAAAATACAAAAAGGGAAAAAAAACCTTTTCTGACCTTGTAATAAGTTCTTTTTCTTTCTTTCTTTCTTTCTTTCTTTCTTTCTTTCTTTCTTTCTTTCTTTCTTTCTTTCTTTCTTTCTTTCTTTCCCTCATTCATTAACAGACTCCACAGCCTAGATTTACTTCATATATTTCCTGATTCCATCAGTTAACTTCAGTCCAGTCCCTTCACTGTAATCACTGTGATTACTGTAGACCAGGGGTAGTCAACCTTGGCTCTTTTATGACTCGTGGACTTCAACTCCCAGAATTCCTGAGCCAGCTAAGCTAAGCTGGCTCAGGAATTCTGGGAATTGAAGTCCACGAGTCATAAAAGAGCCAAGGTTGACTACCCCTGCTGTAGACCATATGGCTCATTATATACTCCTGTGATGAAATTTGGAAAGTGTACCATCATTGATTCTCTATTACGGTATTGTTATCATGTGTTCTTGAAAATAAAGATTTGCTGGGAAAATATTGCATTTGAAAAATGAATCTTTCTGATGCTGGAAAAAGAAATTTCACAGACCTGTTGGCCTAAGTATTATTTATTTATTTATTTTTTGCAGTTTTTTGCTCTAATTTTTGTAACCAAGAAAGTGAAAGAGTTAGTGTTAGCACCTTTCTCATTAAATCAGCTACATCTTTTTCAGGCTTCTATGTGGCTTTAAAAATACGAACCAGCTTTCTTTCTAGCATATGACTGTTCATTTGTCAGTGGATTGTTGAGGAGAAGAAGCGGGTATGAGCATTGCCTATCTGGCATCAAACTGCACTATAGTTCCAGATTGTTATATCTTCATCAGAAATCTGCCAACTCCGTTCTCAGGAACTTAAACAAATTCCTCTGTTGTTTTTTGCTTTTCCTTAGAAGCCACATCAAGCCTAAAGATTAAAAAAAACAAAGAACAAAAAACACACATCTCACAGCAGGGATTTTGAAGTCATTTACTTCCTGTATATAATTAATTATAATTATCAGATCTTTTTTATCCCACCTGTATATGTCAACTCAAGGTGACAAACCTATTTAATACCCTCGCCTCCTATTTTCTAATTTTTTTAAATCTTTCTCAGTATGCATGTATATCATTGCTACATGATTTATTATAGCTTATTAAAATAAATATTTTAATAAATATTTATTGGCAAGATCTCAAATGGGGATTTTCCTCAGCCCAGTCAAATTGGGATTCCCCCCCCCATAATGATGAGAAAATAAACCACAGATTTCTGAGATACAAATCTTGTTTACTACCACCCCCCAAAAAGATGGATGGCTTGAAGAATGAGTCTGAAATGTTTGAATAAAATAGGTGAAGAACTCCAAAGCTTTTTAGACAGCTTTTCCATAACAATCAATTCCTTAATCCTTCCAACTGGTTTTGGAGCCAACTATTCTCTTCAGTCCGGCAAACAACTATATGGAATGCCATGAGCTACTGTCCCTCCCTCCCTCCCTCCCTCCCTCCCTCCCTCCCTTCCTTCCTTCCTTCCTTCCTTT
>NW_015387232.1:90580-92298 GCF_001527695.2 Protobothrops mucrosquamatus | reverse complement strand
CATACTTAAGTGGTCAGGTTGGCATGGAAAACCTGATTACATAATACCTTGTTATTGGTCTCCCAAATCCTATTATGTGCCTACTATGTACCTATAGCAAATCTGGATATTCTTTTCCAAGGAATTCTTAAAAATCAGAAAGTTTCTGCCCCAATTTACCAGTGGATAAACTGGTTTTAAATAGGGAATAGCTCAGCTGCTGGAATTTTGTAACCCCATCCCTTTCGTTTCAATAAATCTAAGTAAAGAAAACTCTGAAAATTCTTCTTGGAAAAGATTCACTTTCAGTTTCATACTGCTGCCCAAATGCCTGAGGTTACAGATCAACGTTCAGCTTTCCTTTCCTTTTTTTTTTTTTTTTTTTTAAAAAAAACCCCTCTTTCTTCTGTTTTTTTAGATCCTCAATAGTCCAAAAAGAAGGCCTCAAGTTGCAAAGAGGACAAGCAGTAATCTCAGAAGTCCTCTGTCTAAAAAAAGAATGAAGAAAAGGCACATATTTCTACTACTGGGTCCCTCTTCTCTTGTTTAATGTTCATGAGCCTTAGTCTCTGTTATTCTTCTTATTCAGATGGCTATTCCAGTGGTGGGATTCAGCCGGTTTGCACCAGTTCGGCAGAACCGGTAGCTAATTTTTTTGCTGCTCAGGCCCAGAACGGACTTCCGGAAGCGACATCCACACAGAGAACTGGTTGTTCACATATTTGAATCCCACCACTGGGCTATTCCTAATGTTGTTGAAAAAGAAAAGAGGGGAAAAAAGGAAATGTGTCACCGGGTACAAAGATACCTGAGAGAAGGGGAAGAATTTGGCCATACTCCCTCCAGACAATAAATGCAAATTCAGAATCCATTGATCATTTAGATTTATTTACTTCATAAACACACAAATAAATGAATAATTTAAATAGAAATATAATTTAAATAGAAATATAATGCACTTGAATACTATGAGAAAGACGGAGGCCTGCTAATCTGCACCCTTAAAGTGGGTTGGTGGACAGCTTAGCAACACAGGATGTCATGGGTGTCTGTGAATGAGGGGGAGGGTCTCAAAAATCTGTAAGATATTGGGTATGTTGTGACAATATCCACCTGAATCTTTTGATCCTTCATTCAGATGCCCCCAAGTTGCCCCCCTGCAGCAGACATGAGGGACAATGTCCATGTGTGGCAGGATGTTGGTTGAATTTTTGGACAGCATTCCCTCTTTACAATAAAATACATTTTTTTAAAAAACTTATTAAAGCTCCAAACTCTCTTAAGGTTTCTGGCATGATTGAGTGGGTTTTTATCTAATTGTGGTAGAATCTACAGCCTGAATGGAGGGAGATGTTAAGAGGACATTGAGGTTAAAATCTAGGACACAGAATGAGTTGGAAGGGACCTTGAGGTCTCCTAGTCCAAGTCCCTGCTCAAGTGGGAGACCCTATCCCATTTCAGATAAATGATTGTCCAGTCTTTTTTTTTTTTTTTTTTTTTTAAAGCCTCCAGTGATGGAGCACCCACAACATCTGAAGGCAAAGCTGTTCCACTGGTTAATTGTCTTCACTGTTAGGAATTTTCTCCTTAATACCTGGTTGCTTCTCTCTTTGGTTAGTTTCCATCCATTGTTTCTTGTCTTGCTTTTTGGTGCTTTGGAAAATAGTCTTTGTGCTTCAGAAAGCTGCACAGGCCTGACCTCCCCCAGAAGCCCTGAAACCTTATCTGACCATTCCCAA
>NW_015387232.1:84985-88335 GCF_001527695.2 Protobothrops mucrosquamatus | reverse complement strand
TCCCTTCTAAAGTTGTGGGTGCTTCATCACTGGAGGTTTTTAAGAAGAGAGTGGACAGCCACTTGTCTAAAATGGTATAGGGTTCGACTAGAAGACCTCCAAGATCCCTTCCAGCTCTATTCTGATTAATTGATTGATTGAAAGTCAGTGGGGTAGTCCGAGTCACTTAACAACTCTCTTACTAACTTAACAGCTGCAGTGATTCACATAACAACTGTGGCAAGAAAGGTCATAAAATGGGGCAAAATTCACATAACAATTGTTTCACTTAGTAACAGAAATTTTGGGCTCAATTGTGGTCATAAATCAAGGACTACCTGTAGTCATCTTTGTTTATATCTTACATTGAGACATTCTATATAGCAGCCTTCTTGAGTATACTAGATATGTGGGATGGCAACTCTCCATGTTTTTATTTATTTATTAAATTGGTAAGTCACCCATTGCACCAATAAGGCGACTCTGGGCAGCTTGCAAGTGATAAAAAGATAAGTATATAAATACAGTTAAAATGTAAGCAGTTACCTAAGAGCTAAGAGCAAGGAGATGGATGGCATGGGGGTGTGTGAAGTCTTCCTCTTATCCTATCAACCATATCCAGCACGGAGCACCCTCATCAGGGTCTCAAGTCAACTATGTAGCAAAACCAGGTCTTTAGATGCCTCCAGAAAGCCAGAAGGATGAGACCATATCTCATCTCTGATGGTAGAATGTTTCATGGGGCGGGGGCCACAGCGGAAAAGGTTCTTAAATTCTTTAACAGATGGAATGCTCCCCACCATTCCATTATTGTTCTTTGGGCTGATAGAAGTTGAGCTCAAGACATCTGGTGAATATTAGTTGACTGAAGGCTAAAACATATGAAGAACAGTTGCAGGAATTGGGTATGCCTAGTTTAATGAAAAGAAAGACTAGGGGTGACATGATAGCAGTGTTCCAATATCTCAGGGGTTGCCACAAAGAAGAGGGAGTCAAGCTATTCTCCAAAGCGCCTGAAGGCAGGACAAGAAGCAACGGATGGAAACTCATCAAAGAGAGAAGCAACCTAGAACTAAGGAGAAACTTCCTGACAGTTAGAACAATTAATCAGTGGAACAAGTTGCCTCCAGAAGTTGGGAATGCTCCAACACTGGAGGTTTTTAAGAAGAGATTGGACAACTATTTGTCTAAAATGGTATAGGGTCTTCCTGCTTGAGCAGGGGGCTGGACTAGAAGACCTCCAAGGTCCCTTCCAACTCTGTTATTCTTTGGGGGCATGATTGATGTAATTGATTAATTAATCTCAGATTGCTTCTCCAGCTTAGTTCAGAGTTCTTCATAAGAACAATGAAGATGTTGGATATGGTAAAGGCTATGATTTCCCTTTTTTTTCTGGCAGGAAGCAGAAGTGAAACTTTCTTCTGCTGCAATTTTTTGTTTGACTAAAAAGCTGCACCTGCTGGGCCAGCCAACCAAAGGCACCTTGTGCCCATTTTCTTGGAAGTGAAGTTCCTTAAACTGTGAAGGATATACATCCCATTGACCACACGATGTGTGGAGATTTACAGTCTGCATACAGATATCTGCATATTCTCTCTGGAAGGGCCTCATGCTTTACTCATACGGTATGTGACTCCTCAAGTCTTATGTGGCAAATGGTTGCTTCAGTTCTGCTTTCCGGGGAAAATGGCCAAAAAAGACTTTAATGAACTTCCACTTGAGAAAGAGGGAAGGAGAACCAAGGAGCTCCATGCTTGCAGCTGTTGCCATTATAGCACTTACCAATAGAACTTAGACTTATATGCTGATTCATAGTGCTTTACAATCCACTAAGCAGTTTCCAGAATCAGCATATTGCCCCCCCCAACAATCTGGATCCTCATTTTACCGACCTCAAAAGGATGGGTCAACCTTGAGTTGGTGAGAATCGAATTGCTGGCAGCTGGCAGAATTAGCCTGCAATACTGCATTCTAACCACTGCGCCACCCCGGCTCATATAAACATTAGTTGGTGAGCGATATCTTCCTTAGAAGCTCTGTTCAGGTTTTTGACTATTTAGAGTATATAGAGAAGAAGATGCCCAATTCAGCCTCCTCTTCATGCAATGACATTCAACAGAATGGAAATGTTATGATTTGCACAAAAAAGAACCCTGTGTGATAAAACAACAACAACAACAACACTAGAGGCTCATCTCCACATCTCACTCATAAAGATACAGAGATGCTCTCTCACTGTTTATAGAGGACTTCTAAGACCACCAGGAGGTAAATTATATTCATCCTTGGCTGTTCCAATTTACAGAGTGTATTTCCTCTCCTTTCAACACTGTCTTGTCTTACAAGTATTTGGGGATGCCTCCCTGACAACGTGGTGATGTTGGCGACGGAAGAGACGGTGATGGAAGCTGGGGTCTTCCCAAGTCCCGTTGGCCATTTTCAGCTGCTACAGGCATGCTCGCTTAGATTTCCCCTTGTAGTTCATCTCAGAGGTTTGAGGCCATCTGAAAGGAAGATGTGGCCAAAAAGAACCTGGATATCCCAAAGGCGCTTTTCCAAAAGGCAACTGGACTTTCTTGGATTTTTTTTCCTTGAAAACATTACACTTCTCGTCCAAGTAGCTTCTTTAATTCATGTAGAAAGAGTACAGAGAAGAGCAACCAAGATGATTAGGGACTGGAGGCTAAAACTTACAAGGAACGGTTGCTGGAATTGGGTATGTCTAGTTTAATGAAGAGAAGGATGAGGGGGGACATGATAGCAGTGTTCCAATATCTCAGGGGCTGCCACAAAGAAGAGGGAGTCAAGCTATTTTCCAAAGCGCCTGAAGGCAGGACAAGAAGCAGTGGATGGAAACTAACCAAAGAGAGAAGCAACCTAGAACTAAGGAGAAACTTCCTGACAGTTAGAACAATTAACCAGTGGAACAACCTGCCTCCAGAAGCGGTGAATGCTCCAACACTGGAAGTTTTTAAGAAGAGACTGGACAGCCATTTGTCCGAAATGATATAGGGTTCCCTGCCTGAGCAGGGGGTTGGACTAGATGACCTTCAAGGTCCCTTCCAACTTTATCATCATCATCATCATCATCATCATCATCATCATCATCACCACCATTACTATTATTATTATTATTATTATTATTATTATTATTATTATTATTATTATTATTATTATTATTATTATTATTATTATTATTAATCAAGGAGAGATGCAACCTAGAATTAAGGAGAAATTCCGTGACAGTTGGAAAAATTAATTGGTGGAATTGCTTCCCTTCAGAAGTTGTGGGTCCTCCATCACTGGAGGTTTTAAAGCAGAGATTGGACAGCCATTTGTCTGAAATGGTATAGGGTTTCTTGCTTGAGCAG
>NW_015387232.1:81501-83683 GCF_001527695.2 Protobothrops mucrosquamatus | reverse complement strand
ATTATTATTATTATTATTATTATTATTAATCAAGGAGAGATGCAACCTAGAATTAAGGAGAAATTCCGTGACAGTTGGAAAAATTAATTGGTGGAATTGCTTCCCTTCAGAAGTTGTGGGTCCTCCATCACTGGAGGTTTTAAAGCAGAGATTGGACAGCCATTTGTCTGAAATGGTATAGGGTTTCTTGCTTGAGCAGGGGGTTCGACTAGAAGACCTCCAAGGTCCCTTCCAACTCTGTTGTTCTGTTATTCTGTTCTGAACAAATGACAGACCGTGAAATGAGATGAGTCTTCTTCACTGAGCCCTTGAAGTCACAACTGGGGATTTGCACTCGTAGGCAATTTTGATATATCCCTATGCCAGTGGCTTGTATCTATGGATAGGAAATAGGTTGTTTTGAGGCAGTGAAAGTGGCAGTGTGTCACTGTCTTGTACCTTGTTTTCCTTGGAAGGGACCCTAGCCTGACCCTGCCTTGCAGTTCCTTATATCTCTTTATAGCTGTATACTGACAAGATTGGAAAATGAAATATAGAACTGACGGCATGCCATTTGGAGTTTGGAAGGCAATGGAAATTTGCCATTATAACAAACACAAAAACACGCACCGAGAGGCTGACAGTTCTCTTAACCTAGCTCTTGGCAACAAAACAAAACAAAACCAAGCTGTCAACGCTGCAAATACTGTATATTCTTGCTTTGACGATATGCAGAACTGTCTGGTATTTTTATAGTTAAACCAGGCAACAGGGAAAAAGGGAGGAGAATAAGGATAGCCCCGGAGAAAGAAACCGGAAGTAAATCACATCTTCCAAGTTGATTGGAAGATGTGAACCATGACCCCAGAATAAGGGAGTGGGAAATGCTTAGGATGTATATGCGTAACGGAAGAGAAGCCAGACCTAAGCATTTCCACCATGCTGTACTGACGTCTCTGTAACCTTAATAAATGCTTTTAGGGAAAAATATGCCTGAAAGTCCTTTTAAGTGTTTCGTTAATCAGACACATGACACAAGCAATGATTGGCTAAACCTTGCAGTTCTTTCCTCAATAGCAATAGCACTTGGACTTATATGCTGTTCCATAGTGCTTTAGAGCAGTCTCTGAGAGATTTACAGAACATATTGCCCCCCCCCCCAACAATCTGGTCCTCATTTTACTGATCTCAGAAGGATGGAGTGTTGAGTCAACCTTGAGCTGGGCAGTATCGAACTCCTGGCTGTGAACAGATTTTGCTTGCAAAACTGCATTCTAACCACTGCACCACTGTATAGATTCACCAACATATAAATATGTCCATGTTCCAAGGGTGCTGATGCCCATATAAACTGAAAATTCATCAACACGGCCTGTTTAAATTACACTCAAGGTGAAGGTTGAAGAACAAAAAAGCTAGTCATCTGGAAGACCTCTGTGAGTGCCTTAAGCCGTTAGCATTTTCCAGTAGTTCTTCTCCACCAGGTTGGTGAGATTAGGAGTTTCTAAGATAGGTGAAGAGTATGGTGTCTTTCAGATGCATTGGGACTACAAATCCAATATTCCTAGGCAGAATATTTGGATGTATCAAATTGGCAAAACCTACCTTGTAACATTGTGGAGGCTCTCAAAACCTCATTTGTGCTTACATGTTTGGGTACAGTGTTAATTGATTAGGAGACTGGAATTCTTGTTTGGCCATGACTTCCAATCTTTTACTGTTTCCCATCTCATTCTACAATTGACTTCCTTCTGAACTTTCAAGCTGGGTGTAAGAGATTATCTAGAGTCTTTTCTTGTCTGAGCTTTTCCCTGAGGAGCTGCTGTTGTGGGCAAGGTGATTCTCAGGTTCACTGGAGCAAAACCTCCCACCAGGTGTGAGCCCGCAACTCTTCTGTTGTGGTGGGCACCACCCTACTCAATTTCCGCTCTGCAAAATTTTCCCTTCTATTCAAAGAGCTCAAGTGTCTTAGTGTTCCAGCCCACTTCCCCTCCACTCTGCTATGTCCCACAGAAGGATATGAAAGATTGAGAGCATTTTCTCTCTCCTCCAGATGTTCATGAGGCAGAAATTTTGCCTTAGGAGGACTGACCTTCTGAAGTGATTCTGAAGTAGATTCTGAATGTTTTGAAAAGGTCATGGTTGTTTTGCTGCTGCTGCTGCTGCTGCTGCTGCTGCTGCTGCTGCTGCTGCTGCTGCTGCT
>NW_015387232.1:37124-79741 GCF_001527695.2 Protobothrops mucrosquamatus | reverse complement strand
GTCTTCTGTAGAACAGGTAGTCCTCGACTTACAACAGTTCATTTAGTGATTATTCAAAGTTACAACAGCACTGAAAAAAGTGACTTATGACCACTTTTCATGCTTACAAATGTTGCCGCAAAGTCAATGGGGGAGCCGGATTCACTTAACAGTTGTGCCACTTACCAACTGTAGTGATTCACTTAATAATTGTGGCAAGAAAGGTCATACAATGGGACAAAATTCACTTATCAACAGAAACATTCGGTTCAGTTGTGGTCGTAAGTTGAGGACTACCGTTACCCTAACTTTCAGTGAGAACATGATGGGTTTTCAGGACAGATTAAGGGAGACATTCAATTCAAACATAGCCAATTTGCCATCCCTAGATCATTGCGTCTTGGTTGGCTTATCCACTGATTTTTTTTCTTAACAGGTTTTGTTGCCTGAAAAAGTTTGGAAATCCCTATCTCAGGGATAAGCAAACTAGAGGTACAAAATCTGAAAGATGTCTTTCACTGTACCTCAGATAAGCAAACTAGAAATACAGAACGGGCCTTCTATGCTGGCTAGGGAATTCTGGAAGCTGAAATCCATACATCTTAAAGTTGCTGATCTGTTTTTATCATTCCACATAGAGAATTCTGCTTTGGCTGAGACGTTTTGCATTTGGTGTATATATATTTTTATTGTCAAAAGCAGACCCCTTCTGCTTATCTGAGCACTCCTATAAACTGCTGTAAGCAATTAAACAATATGAATGATAACACATAATTCTGTGTAGTTGCAATCAAAATTGGGGAAAAAAACAGTGGCATTAAAATAATTATTACATTTGGTGAAAAAGAAGCTACAAGTTACTGTATGTAAACAGAGAGCAAACCTCACACTAGCACTGATAAAATTAGCTAGTCAGATAATGAAACGTCTGCAGGCAAACAACCAAGCTCAGAGAGAATTCACAGTTTAACCCTGAGCTACAGATATTCTATTCTATGGCAATTCTACAAAGAGTACTGAATATTACTATATAACATAGAGCATATTACTAATTATAGTAATTAGAAATTTATAATTTATTTATAATTTATAATTAGTGATTGATAATAATTCATAACTATAATTTACTAATATTATTGAGATGAAACCAGAACTTTTTTTATTGGGAGTTATAGATAGCCAATTACGGAAGATTGAGTTTATATACGATAATTGCAGCAAGATTATTATATGCACAAGATTATTATATGCACAAGGATGGAAGAACATTGAAATAATGGAGGAATGGATTGTGAAGCTGACAGAACTAGCTGAGATGGAAAAACTTACCTGTTTTGTCAGGCACTAAAAATAAATACTTTTATAAAAAGACTGGAAACCTTTTATAGACTGTTTGCTGAACCCAGGAAAAACTAAAATAGTAGTTTGTGGATCTGATGATTGAAAAGGGGATGACAGGATTATTGTAACATTAAGGAGGAAGATGGGATAATTATTTTGCAAGTGCTTTTAAAGAAGGACAAGTTGCTTTTTTATCTTTTTTCTTTCTTTAACTGTATCCTCTTCTCCACTTTTTCATTTTCTCTTTTCTCTTTATATTCTTCTGCACAGGTAGTCCTCAACTATGGCTACAATTGAGCCCAAAATTGTTACGTGAGAAATTTGTTAAGTGAGTTTTGCCCCATTTTATGGCTTTTCTTGCCCTATTTGTTAAGTGAATCCCTGCAGTTGTTAAATTAGTAACACAGATGCTAAGTGAATCTGGCTTCCCCATTGACTTTGCTTGTCAGAAGGTCACCAAAGGGGATCACATGACTCTGTGATTGCAACTCACATGACACATGACTGCAACTGTCATAAATGTGAATCTGTTGTCAAGCATAATGTAAATCACGTGACTATCGGGATGCTACAATAGTCATAAGTCCCAAAGATGCTTTTTCACGAGGCAACTGGCCTTTAAACTCCAGTTGCCTGGTGAAAAAGCATCTTTGGGACAACTATGGTCTGGATTACCGAGACTCTCCATAGACAACGGTCATAAGTGTGAAAAATGGTCATAAGTCACTTTTCTCAGTGCCGTTGCAACTTCGAACGGTCACTAAATGAACTGTTGTAAGTTGAGGATTACCTGTACTCATTTTTTACCATGTTAAAACTTTAATAATTTTTTTTAAAAATGACAATTATATAATGCAGAAGTTTGTTTTTCCCTTGTTCTTTCTTTCCAGTTCTGCTTTTTGGGAGAACTAAAATGGCATGGCTGGGTGAGTAGAATTAGGTTTTCCTTCTGGGGTGGGGGCTAAATCTAACCTGCTGGAAGTTGATTGACTTGGCCATTAGATCCCCTTCTTGACGTTTCATAGTACCTTTACATCGCTTCCTTCTACTGACCTAGTTAAACATGCAGTGGAATGGGGCCAAGTTTTACGGGTGAAAATGAAACCTGCAACTTCCCCTCCTTGAGGCAGACACATATTCAGGCCTATTTAGTTCAGTCTTGTGGCTGAGTGGAAACATCTGCTTGTCCACTTCTAGTTTGTACGCTAGGTCTGTATTTCCTGGTGGAAGCAGAAGTTTCAGCCAGCGTTTTATTTTCTTTCATCTGTCAGAAGCAGAAATGCCTCAGATCCCAAAGAAGGCAGACCATTGAAGATAGACGCTCGAGTGTCTGGAATGGTGAAAGAACCCAAAACTTACAGAGGAGATTCGGTGGGATAAGGGGAAGAAGGTAAGAAAGGTCTAAAGAAGTTCTAGAAGTTGACGGAGTTCAAGTGGGACAACAACCGAGAAGGAGCTAGAAGTAAGATCAGATGATGGCAAACGGTGGAAAGATTTGGGGAACGAGGAGGTGTGATTGTGTGTGCCTTCGAGTCAGTGTTGACTCTTGGCGATTGCAGTTTTCTTGGCAAGATTTCAGAAGTGCCTCTTTCCTAGGACTGAGAGAGGTACTGACCCAAGGTCACCCAGCTTGTTTTATGCCTAAAGTGGGACTAAAACGTATGGTCTCCAGGTTCCTAATCTGGTGCCTTTACCACTACACCAAAGTGGTTTCTCGAATGAGGAGATACATGCCTTTTCATACAATTGTGTTTATGGAGAGTATGTGAAACCAGGGATGTAGAACTGGTAGAATTTGCTCTTATGAGGAATGGAACACGGGTTGCAATGTGGTTGCATCTCTTACCTGTGGTAAATTAGAGCTTGTGGAGTGGATCCTGCGTATTGCCACTCTGGGGATTGTGCTACTATAGCAGACCCTACATGCCTGCTGTAGTAACACTATTGCTTAAATTCTTTAAAGCTTTTAAAATACCGCGTATGAGCCAGCAGTGTGCTGCAGCTGCCAAAAAAGCCAACACAGTGCTGGGCTGCATTAACAGAGGGATAGAATCAAGATCACGTGAAGTATTAATACTACTTTACAATGCCTTGGTAAGGCCACACTTGGAATGCTGCATCCAGTTTTGATCACCACGATGTAAAAAAGATGCTGAAACTCTAGAAAGAGTACAGAGAAGAGCAACAAAGATGATTAGGGGACTGGAGGCTAAAACATATAAGGAATGGTTGCTGGAATTGGGTATGTCTAGTTTAACGAAGAGAAGGACGAGGGGTGACATGATAGCAGCGTTCCAATATCTCAGGGGCTGCCACAAAGAAGAGGGAGTCAAGCTATTCTCCAAAGTACCTGAAGGCAGGACAAGAAGCAATGGATGGAAACTAACCAAGGAGAGAAGTAACCTAGAACTAAGGAGAAACTTTCTGACAGTTAGAACAATTAACCAGTGGAACAACCTGCCTCCAGAAGTGGTGAATGCTCCAACACTGGAAGTTTTTAAGAAGAGGCTGGACAGCCATTTGTCTGAAATGGTGTAGGGTTCCTGCCTGAGCAGGGGGTTGGACTCGATGATCTCCAAGGTCCCTTCCAACCTTATTTTTTATTATTATTATTATTATTATTATTATTATTATTATTATTATTATTATTATTATTATTATTATTATTATTATTATTATTATTACCTCCAAAAAGAGAACTGTGTGTTTTCTTGGATTCTTCACTGGGATCAGTAACAGGAGAGAGATTTCCCTAAACTGATTTGTCCATCCATTGGCATCTGGCACAAATTTCGCTGAAGGAAAAAAAAATGATGGAATGTGTTGACATCAGCCCCAGCTTTTTGTACTTGGTGAAATAATAATAATCATTTTAAAAACCCACCACAATAGAAGAGCAAGAACGGGAGAAAAATCACACAGACACCCCCCTGCCCCCCACCTATAGAAATAGAACAACTGTGACGAAAGAAAACAAAGATAGTATCAATATAAATTTATTTATTAAAGTCTACACTGCCCGTGTTACCTAAGTACTCTGAAATAGTACAGGTCTCCTGCTTGAGCAGGGGGTTGGACTAGAAGACCTCCAAGGTCTCTTCCAACTCTGTCATCCTGTTATTCTTTGTGGTATAAAACATTTAATTGGTGCTTTGGGTGCAATGCCAAAACAACTAGAGTACCACCTGAATACTATCAGCATTCACAATCTGTTACTCAACTGCAAAAGGCAGCTGGAACAGCTGAAATCCTGCAACATACTTTAAACACCATCAAACAACATTTGTCTATCCTGGGTCGTTGGGAAGGACTCGATAGGTGGATAAAAATGCCAAACCCTGTTTACATATCTAACTGTGCAACTAACCACAATCATAGTTATAAAGTATGCAGGGTGATGTTGCGACCCACGTGTTATCATTTGCACTTTATGGTTCCTTCTGAGCCTTCCTCACTTCCTTAAGTCTTCTTCTGACATTTGTTCTCTTTTGTTTGTTTCTCAGAAGTCTTCCCCTATAACGCTGGCAATGAATTCAATTTTTGGTGGAAAATGTGCATATGGTAAGTGCTGTTTTGCTTATATCTTTTGTGTTGTGAAATCTAACTTCTTCAGAAGAGGAATCCATGTTCTAGAACTGAGGGTGACCTTTGGGAGATTACAAATGATGACTTAATTGCAAGTTAAAACCAAGATTAAGCCAAGGTGCTCGACCACAATTCCTTGGCAAGTCATCTTGGAGATCAGAATTTTGGAGACAAATCTTGAGTATGATAACCCACTGAACATAATAGTTGTAGGTGGTGACAAGGTAGCCTCTAGATTAGAGATTGAGCTTGCATAGAATAGCATGATCGTGGTTATAGTATAGTGGCCAAAATTGATCAGCTTTGTCCTTAATATTATCAGGAAATGTTTCATGAAGCATGATGATGATAATAATAACAACAACAACAACAACAACAACAACAACATCATCATCATCATCATCATCATCATCAACAACAATAACAATAACAATAACAACAACAACAACAACAACAATAATAATAATAATAATAATAAAGATGGAAGGGACCTTGGAGGTCATATAGTCCAACCTCCTGCTCAGGCAGGAAACCCTATACCATTTCAGACAAATGTTGTCCAATCTCTTCTTAAAAACTTCCATTGTTGGAGCATTCACAGCTTCTGGAGGCAGATTGTTCCACTGATTCATTGTTTTGACTGTCAGGAAGTTTCTCCTTAGTTCTAGGTTGCTTCTCTCTTTGGTTAGTTTCCATCCGTTGCTTCTTGGCCTGCCTTCAGGTGCTTTGGAGAATAGCTGGACTCCCTCTTCTTTGTGGCAGCCCTTGAGATATTGGAACACTGCTATCATGTCACCCCTCGTCCTTCTCTTCATTAAACTAGACATACCCAATTCCAGCAGCCGTTCCTTATATGTTTTAGCCTCCAGTCCCCTGATCATTTTAGTTGCTCTTCTCTGTGCTCTTTCTAGAGTCTCAACATCTTTTTTACACCCTGGAGACCAAAACTGGATGCAGTATTCCAAGTGTGGCCTTACCAAGGCATTGTAAAGTGGTATCAACACTTCACCTGATCTTGATTCTATCCCTCTGTTAGTGCAGCCTAGCACTTGTGGACTTCAATTCCCAGAATTCATCAACTAGCCATGTGAGGATGGCTGACTAATGATTTCTGGGAATTGAAGTCCATAAGTCTTAAAGTTGCCATGTTTGAAAACCCCTGATTTCGGTTTAAGGATGAACAAAATGGCTAAAATGTGTGCCAGGAAATATGTATTGATGTAATCTAGATTGTGGTGGGTGCATGTGGAAACAAGAATTAGTAGATTGATGGTAGTTGGGTATTACAATTCAATGAACAGTGATCATGAAAGAAACAGAGATGAGTTTGGGGCAGACGTTGTGCAATATTCTGAATGAATGAGATCTGTGGGAAATAAATAGCTAGAGAAGGATATTATGAGAGAGAGAGCATACAAAAATGAATGGACCAATACCCAACAATGATGAAAATGGTTATTTGTTTGGTGAGCATCTACTGAGAAAAATGATTTACTGCTTTCAAGCAAAGGTGGGGAACTATGGGTCCTTTAAGGCTTGCGAACTTCAACTTCCAGAATTCCTGAGCCAGCATGGCTGGCTCAGGAATTCTGGGAGTTGAAGTCCACAGGTCGTAAAAGGGCCATTGTTCCCCACCTCTGCTTTCCAATAAGTGACTTAAGCATAAATCTATTGGTATGTTCACCTAGAAAAGGATAGCAACTACATCTGAAAGTATGATGGCTGGGAGAATGCAGTAAGATTGTAATGTTGTAGCAAGAGGGGCTGGCGTAACTGGAGAAATGTTAAAATACAGAAGTGGTTTGCTTGTGCAGAGGCTGTGCTACTTGTGGAATGGGAGTCTGAAGATAGTCCTTGTGTCTAAAACTATTGGAAGAATGTTACTCCCCCTTCCCTAAGAAACGGAAGCAAGAATGGGTACCAAAAAAAGAGGATTATTTCCCAGCATGCCTTGCTTGGGAAACTCCTTGGCAGAATTCTGATTGAAAGAGTATAGAGGTCACCATGACCAAAATTTGAGAAGTGCCCTCAGAAATGGATGCATGTGAAAAAGGAAGTTCACTGTACATTTCTTGAGAGAAAATGATAATATGAAGAGCTTTGACTTATGGAAAGTTTCACAAATGTAAAATTATGGAAATACAGAGTTGGTATTTGCTTGCTGGGTGTGGTAAGGCTGGTATATGGTAAAAGGAAGTCATATGTGAGATAAATTTGGCAAACAGTTCAATAGTGGGCACCGACTAAGTCAAGAATGCGTTTGTGGTTGCTTGACATATTTATAGATAAATGTGTAAGGGTTGCGTTGGGGAAAAAAATAAAAGAACTGACATCTGCTAGAGGTTCCACAAAGGAATCAGAACATTAAACTCTACACATTTGATTTAATTGGCATCAAGGTTCTAATTTCATATACATATGAAGGGAATAATATTAATATTGACATGAAAGCTATAATAATGTCATAATTAAATGATTAAGGTATTTATTTGCCTAATTTATTAAATTGAATTAATGCAATGACTGAAACATTAAATGAGAGCAATTTGGATATACGTATATTTGAGTTGTGTGGTGCTCAGAATTATTCTCCATGAAAGATTATTTCAAACCTGGCAGGATTTTGGAACCCAAAGACTCAGGATACCACCCAGAATGTGCTGTTGGAGAGATTGCCAAAAGTTGACCACAACAAAAACAAAGCCTCAATTTGTAGCACAGCCCTAGTATTTAAAAAATATTCCCCTTTGGTCATATTAACATGATAGATAGATAGATAGATAGATAGATAGATAGATAGATAGATAGATAGATAGATAGATAGATAGATAGATAGATGGATGGATGGATGGATGGATGGATGGATGGATGGATGGATGGATGGATGGATGGATGGATGGATGGATGGATGGATGGATGGACGGACAGACAGACAACCTTTATTGTCATTTTTTACTGTGGGCACAAATTATATTTTATAATTTGATGGTGAGTTTTAGGAGATTCTCTATATAGGCTACATTTTGGGCACATCACAAGAGATTGTCTATCTATGGTGTGAAACATAAGATGATGTGAATCTGGGTTATATTTAAAATAGCTATCATAGTCCAAGTATAGATATCCTCAACTTACAATCACAATTGAGCCCAAAATGTCTGTTGTTAAGCAAGACAGTTGTTAAGTGAGTTTTGCCCCATTTTATGACTTTGACTTAATTGACATTCACTTACGACTAAGTGAATTACTATAGTAAGTTAGCAACAGGGTTGTTAAATGAATCTGACCTCCCCATTGGCTTTGCTTGTCAGAAGTTTGCAAAAGGAGATCACACAACCCCGGGACACCGCAACCAGCATAAATATGAACCAATTGTCAAATATTGTCCAAATATTGATCATGTGACCATGGGGATGCTGCATGGGGATGATCCTCTTTTGTTATGTATTCAAGATGGACAGTGATTAATATCTTTATATGTTATTTATATATAAGGGTGTAGGTTTATACATACGTTGTATAGAGAAGGACGAGGGGAGACATGATCGCAATGTTTCAATATCTCAGGGGCTGCCACAAAGAGGAGGGAGTCAAGCTATTCTCCAAAGCGCCTGAAGGCAGGACAAGAAGCAATGGGTGGAAACTAATCAAGGAGAGAAGCAACCTGGAACTAAGGAGAAACTTCCTGACAGTTAGAACAATTAACCAGTGGAACAACCTGCCTCCAGAAGCGGTGAATGCTCCAACACTGGAAGTATTTAAGAAGAGACTGGACAGCCATTTGTATGAAATGGTATAGGGTTTCTTGCCTGAGCAGGGGTTTGGACTAGATGACCTCCAAGGTCTCTTCCAACATTATTATTATTATTATTACTATTATTATAGCATGTTTAAAATTGTGTTATGTGTGTGTACACTTTGAGAGCAAGCAACTAAATTTCATTTTTAATGTGTACCAATGCACCGACAGTAAAAAAAAAAAAAAAAGACAACAAAGGTTATCTTATCTATCTTATCTATCCAATAATTGCAAGTGTGAAAAATGGTCATAAGTCAGTTTTTTTCAGGGTCATTGTAACTTTGAATGGTCACTGAATGAACTGTTGAAAATCAAGGACTAACTTTAATGAGTTTTGGATTCCTTTGATGAAACAAAACCACCCAGTGGAACCCAGAGGGCATACCTGCTCTCTTGCATCATTCTCCTGAAATTCAAAGGGCCTACACCTTCTCTTCTTTCACAAGACCTGAATAATCCGACTCTTGCCCCCAAAATGGGCTCAGACCCTGGGATGACCCCATATAGAACGCGAGAACTTTGAATGAACAATTTGTTAGCTTGGCCTTAGTCACTTCTATTAATCCAAAATTTTGTTGTTATTTTATGTCACAAAGACATAGAAAAGCAAAGCACAATGTAACATTTAATTTCATTTCATTTTTAAATTATAAGTCGCCCAGAGCTTTTCTTTCAATTTGGGCAGTCATATAAAGTGAATGAATGAATGAATGAATGAATGAATGAATGAATGAATGAATGAATGGGTTACAATAGATATAGTGATGGAGACAAAGGAACCAAATTGCTTACTGAAGTCTTTCCTGATGAATCTACTTGTAGGATGTTATATTCCCGACTGGGCAGTGCTTGTAGCAGCTGTGGTTGTCTTCTTGATGCTGCTGGCAATTCTGATCCTCTCCATATGTCTTTGCCGAGTCTGTAAAAGAGGTGAGTATCTCTTTTATTGGGGGGGGGGAACTCTTTAAATATGACCAGATTAGGGATAAAATCTTTTGAAATGCAGAACACTTGTTTTTTCACTGATCAGTGACCACAATGAGACCTCTCTTGTTCTTTTTCTGTTCTGAACTCCCTTTTTTAAGTTTTTCTAAAAAAAAAAAAAAATTGGAACCAGGGTTTTTTCATGGAGCCCTCCATGATAAAATAATAGCCCAATCTGGAACAGTTTTCTTTCGTTGGGATACTTTGGAATCGGAAAACTGATGTGCACCAGATAAAAAAAATTCTAGCACCATTAAGGTAAATGTGTCATTCTCTCCTGAAAGATTTTTAATAAGAAAAAAAAATGTGAAAAATGATTGGAAAACATGAAAGGATTACAAATGGAAATTCTCAACATCTGAACTGCACTCAATTGGGCTTGGTGATTTAGATTAGGCATGTCCAACCCATGGCCCGTAGGCCGCATACAGCTCTGTGCAGCTAGTAATGCGGCCCCTTAAGATATAATAAAAATATTTTAAAATAAAGGAAGTTTGTTACTTATATCCATTAACTACATTATATACAGTATTTTATATGTGACATAAGGCAATTCCTCTTCACTCAATGAGGCCCAAGCAAGCCAAAAGATTGGACACCCATAAATCGGGGGTGAGGAACAATGGCCCTTTTGTGACTTGTGGACTTCAACTCCCAGAATTCCTGAGCCAACCATGCTGGCTCAGGAATTCTGGGAGTTGAAGTCCACAAGTCATAAAGGAGCCATCATTCCCCACCTCTGATTTAGATGGTTCATTCAAATTTTATGATTCTCAAAGTTGAGTGTTTCTCAACCTTGGCAAAATTAAGATGTGTGGACTTCGACTCTCAGAATTAGTTGTCAAAGTTGAGAAACATTGAGTCTACACCAGTGGTGGTGAAGCACGGGTGCCAGAGGTGGCACTCGGAGCCCTCTCTGTGGGCACACGTGCCGTTGCCCCAGCCTTGCCTCACCCCGCGACCCCCTCCTCTCCAGCAACCCCCCTTGAGGAGAGTCACTCCTGAGCGTGGCCCACACGGAGCCGCGCAGCCAAGGACATGGCAGCCAGGCAGCGTAGACAAGACTCTGCCCTCACACCCCATCATGCAGTTGATGCTGCAGGGCACGGGCAGAGGGTGTGGTCGCCATAGCCCTGCTGGGCTGCCTGGGCGATCTGTGGCGAGCCTTGGAGGCAGTGAATGGCCTTGTGGGCAGGCAGGGCAGGGGATGGGGGGGCAGAGCGTGGGCAGGGCCAGTTTTTGGGCACTCGGTCTCTAAAAGGTTCGCCATCACTGGTCTAGACAATGTAAAGGAAATCTGTTGATATTTTCTCCTGCAAAATGCCATGATTCACAAAAGTCTGTCGTAGCCCAGATCCTCACACGGAGTAGAATCTGCTTGTATCCGTTTGTCCCACTTAAAAATCTGCACATCCTGTCTCTTTTATCTGTGATTGACGCATCCCAAAAGGAGGTATACAGGTAGTCCTCGATTCGTTCAGTGACCATTCGAAGTTACAATGGCACTGAAAAAAGTGACTTACGACCATTTTTAACGCTTACGACCAATGCAGCATCTCCATGGTCAAGTGATTCAAAATTCAGATGCTTGGCAACTGACTCATATTTATGACAGTTTTGTGCCCTGGGGTCATGTGGCCCCTTTTACGACCTTCTGATAAGCGAAGTCAATGGGGAAGTCAGATTCAATTTACAACCATGCTGCTAACATAACAATTGCAGTGATTCGCTTAACAACTGTGGCAAGAAAGGTTGAAAAATGGCGCAAAAATTACTATCTCACTTAGCATCAGAAGTTTTGGGTTCAATTGCGGCCGTAACTTGAGGACTACCTGTATTGCTGATAATTGGAAATAGATGTAATAAGTCATGGCAGAAAATTATATTGAGGAGGTTATATTTTAATATTATATTTAAAACTGTATAAAAGAAGGCAAGTTGATATTCCTCTAGATTCGAAGGCAACTGCTTTTCATAGTAGCTGGAAAATCACTTTAATATCTAATTTTTTAAAAAGAAAACTTCAGTATATTCCTGATGAAGCTAATTTGGTTTAGAAATGCATTTCCAAAGCAAAAATAGTAGGTGTGGCAGATTGCACTCAACTAATCTAAAATTTCTCACCTGTACATGTAAATAACTGTGTCTTCTGATAACCTTTGATAACACAACAGCTTTACTGTCCGTTGCTGAAAGACACCCGAATTCTAATCAGAGTAATACTGTTTTTTTCCCACCACCTTTTTGTCTTTGCAGTGAAGAAGCGAAAAATGTCACGGGTACGTAGAGGGATTTAAGAGCCGGATGGGCAGAAGAGGGAGGTGGCATCTGAAAAATTTTGAAAACTTCCTGGCATCCCACTTTTCTAAAGTTAATGAAAAATTTGAAGAATGCCTCTTATCCCTGTCAGTGTGGGGTGATGAGAATTGTTGGAGTTGGGTGGTGTATAAATTTAATGTTGATGAAGTTGGTGATGATGAAAATGGGGGAACTTTGAGGAAAATCTAAGGATGGGTTTTGCCCCAGCTTTGGCATCACCTAAGGGTTTCTGTTCTTCCTGTTCTGCACCTTGGGTTGGTTGATGGATGCAGATGCCTGATGTCCCAGATTAAATTTGACTTTCAGTTGCTTTAAGCCAGGGGTCTTCAAACTTGGCCCTTTTATAACTTGTGGACTTCAACTCCCAGAATTCCTCAGCCAGCATGCCTGGCTGAGGAATTCTGGGAGTTGAAGTCCACAATTCATAAAAGGGCCAAGTTTGAAGACCCCTGCTTTAAGCATTGGCCCTCAGCCAAGCCAATCCCACAGGTTTTCTGTTGTAGCAATAAAAAGAAGGGGGATTTAAACCTAACCGCAACAGATTCCTTTGATCCAATGCTCAAAAATATTTCCAAGCAGAAAGTTGCATGTTGCAGTGGATAAAAATAGGGGTTTTTTTTTAATTAAATGAAATGCATGAAGCTTTGCAAGAGTTGGATAATCATCCCCACCCTGCTCAAGATCTCAGACAAATTCACACTGAGAATGTCAAAATTCTTCTGCTCAAGGGAACATCCAACTCTTTGAAGACCTCCAAAAGCTAGCAGGAATTATCTGTAGGTTGATTTCTCCCAAACATTTAGTTGGGGTTGTGAAAGATAAGATGATGTCCCTCTTATTCATGTACCAAACATATTAAAACATTGGCGTGAGGGGACAGCATCTTCCAGCAGACCTGGAAGAAAGACCCTTCAGAAGTGCAGAGATAATTCTGTCCTCCAACAGAAGAAAATGGATAAATAGAAGCTGTTTTTATTGTCCCCACAGATAGCACTAGCAATAGTATTTAGATTTATATGCCAGCCCATAGTGCTTTACAGAACTTTCTGGGTTGCCCCCAACAATATGGATACTCATGTTACTGACCTTGAAAGCTGGAAGGCTGAATCAACCTTGAGCCAGTCAGGATTGAACTCCTGGCTGTGGGTAGAGTTAGCCTGCAATACTCTATTATAACCACTGTGCCACCACAGGTCATGGATACACCAGCCACCATCTCAGTTAGCCAAATGGTAGAGATGGATCTGGGCCATTTCAGTGAGAGGTACATAAGGTGAAAAGAAGGTCGTGGGATTGGGGGACAAAGGGATCTGAAAAGGGCTGAAGGAAAGAAGAGTGGAGGTCTTTGCATCAACAGTTTGGGTTTAACCGGGAGAAAGGAATTCAGCCAGCAGTGGGGGCGGGGCAAATTTGGAAGTTGGAGTTCTCCTTGTTCAAAGAGTTCAAACCGAGGTTAAAAAAAGGGAGCATGACAGCAGGAGCATCAACCAAAGGGTGGGTGGCTCAGAAAAGTCAAATTGGCAGCCACAATGAACAGAGTAACAGAGCTGGAAGGGACCCTGGAGGTCTTCTAGTCCAACCCCCTGCTCAAGCAGGCACCCCTATACCATTTCAGGCAAACAGTTGTCCCATTTCAAATGCCTCCAGTGATGGAGCACCCACAACTCCAGAAGACAAGACGTTCCTTCTTTGATTCTGCGATCAAAGCCCCACCTCATTTTATATGTGTGGAGATGCAGAGTAAAAAAAAAAAAAAAAAAAAGAGGTAGCGCTTCCATCGTACAGCCTGGGTTGCCATTTTGACTTTTCAGGCATCCCTTTGGAGAGCCCCTGCATGGAGCAGAAGAGAAGTTCCACAAACTGATTTACTCAGCTGCCATGATCTTCTAGCTAGCACCAAACTGTCTCTCCATCCTTTCCCCATTCCCCAGAGTGCGTCGGAAAACACCTTTGAAGCGGATTTGCATTACGCCGAATTACAAAACCTCCCGGGCTTCGGCAGGGGTCAATGTGATGGGGGAGCCAACCTGGATGCTCAGAACAGTGACTACGCTACAGTGGCTGTGCTGAAAGAAGATCCCATTGAGGAAGATTTTGGCAGCCACCAGCAAAAAGAGGACAGCGGGGTAGAGGATGGGGTGAGGGATGACCAGGTTTTTGTAGAAGCTGAATCAGCTGCATGTGACTTGGAATAAGGGAGTTGGCCAAGGGACGGAAGCTTTGGGTCTTCCAAATGGACGGCGAGGTTCTTGTGCTAACATTTTCCTTCTTGAGAAGCCCAATTCTACAGCTATACGGGTAGTCCTCGACTTACAACAGTTCGTTCAGTGGCCGTTCGAAGTTACAGTGGCATGGGGAAAAGTGACTTATCACCCTCTTTCACACGAACGACCATTGCCGCGTCTCCATGGTCACATGATCGAAATTCAAATGCATGGCCACTGACTCCTCTTTATGACCTTTGCAGTGTCCCGGGGGTCATTATGATCACCTTTTGTGAACTTCTGACGAGCAAAGTCAACGGGGAAGTCAGATTCACTTAACAGCCCTGTTACTAATTTAACAACTGCAGGGATTCACTTAACAACTGTGGTGAGAAAAGTCATAAAATGGGGCAAAACTCACTTAACAGCTTCCTCGCTTAGCAACAGAAATTTTGGGTGGTCAGTTGTGGTCATAAGTTGAGGACTACCTGTGTTGTTTAGGCACTTTTAGTATATATTCATACGTCTTCTGGAGGTTCCCTCCTTCTGGTGTCCGGCCATGATTTACAAATGGAGTCAGTTGGGGTGTTTGCAGGGAGTACAAGAAGTGAAGAACTGAGATATTTTCTCGCAACACATAGAATCATAGAGTCATACAATCGTGATGCTAGAAAGGACCATGGAAGGGTTCTAGCCCAACCATTTGCCCAGGGCAGGAAACGTAATAGCATCTCAGACAAATAAATGTCCAATTTAAAGCCTGATGGAATCTCCATGACGCCAGAAGACAGCTGTTCTACTGGTTAATGTCTCTCAGGGTCAGGAAATTCCTTCTTATTTCAAGTCTGGATTTTTCTCTATAAAGCTTCCATGCATTGTGTTTGTCCTATTCTGTGGAGGGATGGGGAATAAATTCACCCCCCTTTTTTCCTGTGTCAACCCTTTAAATACAATATTGGAAAAACCTCTCCTTATCTTTCTCTTCTTTAGCCTAAACATACCCAGTTCCTTTAGTTTATTCTTATGATTTACTTCAGGGATGGGGAACCACGGCCCTTTTATGACCTGTGGACTTCAACTCCCAGAATTACTGACTCAGCATGGCCGGCTCGGGAATTCTGGGAGTTGGTCCATAAATCATAAAGGGGCCATAATTCCCCACCTCTGATTTAGTCCCTAAGCCCTTCACTTCCATCACTCTACTCTACTCTACTCTACTCTACTCTACTCTACTCTACTCTACTCTACTCTACTCTACTCTACTCCACTCCACTCCACTCCACTCCACTCCACTCCACTCTCCACTCTACTCCACTCCACTCTACTCTACTCTTCTATTGTACTCTACTCCAGGGGTCCCCAACTCCCGGTCTGTGGACCAGAACCGGATCGCGGCATGCCAGCAAAGCCCTATCCGCAGGATGCAGGCAGCACACAAAACCATGCATCCATGGAAAAACCTGTCTCCACAGAACCGGTCCCTGGTGCCCAAAAGGTTGGGGACCTCTACTCTACTCTACTCTACTACTCTATTGTACACTTTCCCAGTTTGCCGGTGTCTTCATAGTCAATGAGGTGGCCATATTAAAAGGTAGTCCTCAACTTACAACACTTCATTTAGTTTGAAGTTAAAATGGCACTGAAAAAAGGGACTTACAACTTTTCATACTTACGACTGTTGCAGCATTCCCACGGTCCCGTGATCAAAATTCAAGTGTTTGGCAACTGAATCATATTTATGACAGTTGCAGTGTTTTGGGGTCATGTGATCCCCTTTTGACAAGCAAAGTCAATGGGGAAGCCAGATTCACTTAACAACCAGGTGACTAACTTAATAACTGCAGTGATTCACTTAACCATGATAAGAAAAGTGGTAAAGTGTGGGGGGGGAGAATTCACTTAACAAATGTCTCAGCAACATAAATTTTGGGCTCGATTGTGATTGTAAGTCAAGGACTACCTGTATTGGCTAGGAAAGCATGGATTCAAAAGTTCAATCAGTGATACGGGCTTGGATAAGACATTTTGACCACCTTCACCCATCATGCTATGAGTGGTGAGAGCATATGATCACTTTTGTGTATTCTTCTGAGCATTTTGTGTGAAGATGATAGAAAAGGAGGAGACATGCACTTTATGGAAAGATACTGCTGGAATTCATTCTGTACTAATGCTGTAATTAGTCACGGCCTTTTCTAGCAGACCACTAATTAAAAAAGTAACAATCTCCAGAATTCAGACCTTCTTTGTTAGATTGCATTCCCCGGCTCCCTTTTTTCATAATTGGAAGAAATACCCAACACACTATTGTCATTCCTTGGATAATAGCTGGCTGTATTTATTTTTGTTTCATTACTGCCTGAAGGGACATTTGGAATTTAGTGATAGGAGAATTTGAGAAGATAGTGCAGGGGTAGAGAACCTTGGCTCTTTTATGACTCGTGGACTTCAACTCCCAGAATTCCTGAGCCAGCATAGCTGGCTCAGGAATTCTGGGAGTTGAAGTCCACGAGTCATAAAAGAGCCAAGGTTGTCTACCCCGAGATAGTGCAACAATCTAAAAGCGTAAGTGCTGGACTTGATCACATCAAAGCTCATCTAGTTTAGACTTCTGGTTTCCTGGTTCCTACAATGATCAACCTAATGCTTTAGAAGGCATTAGGGAGCAGTATTGAGAAATATACAGTCACCCTCTGATCTTAAAAGTATTATGTAGTACATTGTGGTTCATAAGTATTAATAGCACTATCTTTCTAAATTTGTCCAAGTACCTTTCTAAAACCATTGAAACTGAAAACTCTTGTTCCAGCCTTCTGACTTTTGATATCAAAATGTTGACCTTGTGAGGACCTGTATCACATGAAACATCACTGATGAGATGACTGTGGATTTTTCTAACAAAGATTCCAAAGTAAACATGATTACTTATAGGTGTTGTGGATCTTAATTTATGGAAGCAGGGGGAAAGGATTTTTACTCAAGGAGCAGAATTGTTTGGACCAGTTCTACTTCCAATTTCCTCTTTATAAAATGAAAGGGATGTCTTCCAATATCTACCAATGATTAAATTTATTAAAGGTTGAGTACTTATTAAATGTGCTTAACGTGCTGTTTCCAGGTAGAAATATTTTAAAACAGTCCAACCCCAGTAAATACCTCTGATAACAGTAGAAAAGAGGTAACCCAAAGTCTTGCAAAAGCTCCAAAATGCTTATTCCTTGAAGGGTTTCCTAAGAAGGTATGTATTTATCAAATTGGGATGATGGTTAAGTAGAGCTGGTGGAAACCACTGTAGCTTACACTCAAGTGGTTGTACCACAATCGAGCAGGCAAAACGGTCCTTCATGGTACCAAATTATTATCTTAGAAAAAGTAAAAGGTAAGTTTTGAGGAAAATAAGAAAAGGGCATCTCTGTTGTGAGTTTAAAAAAAAATGATTACAACACTATTCAAAGCAACTTACCAGCAACAACAAAGGAAGTGACATCACTCACTGCTTTCAGAAAGTTATTCTCCCATTCTTCCTCAAACAGAGAAGACAATGAAAAAAAAATAGGAAATAGTTACAGTTCCTCTCTATTTCTCTGTAAGATTTCAAAATGCGGAAGAAAAAAAAACCCAACACTCCTCCCCCCCCTCATTGTTTTCTTCCTATCTATTTCCTCTCTTACGCAAACAGGCCTGGATGCACCCACATGTATTCAGAAGTTAAAGCCAGGTCTTCTTCATAAGCTGCTCCACACAAACGTGGAGTAATAGGAGGCAGAAAAAGTTTTCCCAAAGGTGTTTTTTTTCAAGAGGCAATTGGATTTGTTTTTTCTTGAAGACGTTTCGTTTCTCATCCAAGAAGCTTCTTCCGTTAAACTGAACTGAACTGAATGAACTGAAGAAGTTTCTCAGATGAGAAGCGAAACATCTTCAAGGAAAAACAAAGAAAGTCCAGTTGCTTCTTGAAAAAGCACCTTTGGGAAAAATCATGTCCTGGATGACTGAGAATCTCCATAGACATTTAGTTGAAAATGTTTCTTTGGCTTAATCCACAATGTCCACATATTAGTTATGGACACTTGGAAGATGCAGTTAAGTAAACATATAATTGTTTTAGCTGACGTTCTCTTTGCATCTAGGGATTGTAATCACACATTGTGCTAAGTCATGATTTTTTAAAATCCTACTTTGTTTAATTTTTTTTATATAAAATGTATAGGCTGACCATCTTACCAAAGGTAAACCTGGATAGCTTACAATCATAATAATAAACATCAGTTGATGAAATTTGCGTATGAAAATCTAAATCACAATTCAAAAACATAAGAGGGCTACGTTTACACAACAGGCTAAGCCAAGATCAAGGGAAGCCATACTTCTTTGCGTGTATTTTGGTAATGTCTTTGCTTGCCTCTAGGTGTTCGATGATAGTTTGGACAGCAACAGACATGGAATTCAGGTGTGACGGAGCTTGAAAATATCAATTGAGCGTCAAATTGCATAATTGTCTGGAGGAAATTTTATTTATTTATTTATTTATTTTATGTAGATAGATAGATAGATAGATAGATAGATNTGGGGAAAAAGGGAAACTCCTCCTCCACACCCATAGCAACCAATCACAGCATAGATTGCCTCACACAGGAGCCATCACTTTCCAATCAATCAACCACAACTCTGTGTTCTGGCTCCCTGCTCAACCCCACTGCTCCAGCTATTAAATTCAAATATCTTAACATATACCGACTAAATTTTGAGTAATCAATGGCCATCATCAATCAGGTAGCACTGCAATCCTTTCATTACTGAAAGCTACACCATAAGAGACAGCAAGGAGGGTAGACATACACCTCCATCATGTCCAGTTCTATTGTGAGGGGGGAAAAATACTCGATTGTTGTTCTGTTGACCTGGAATTAGGAGACAGCATAGGAAGTATCAATTGTGAATATGTGCAGATGGCCCTGCTGTCTTTGGGCACTTGCAGAGTCATGGATGCAGGATCATGAAAGAACAGCAAGGAAAACACCCTATATCCTAACCCACCCGGGAACGTACGATGTCTTTAGGGAAACACCCAAAAGGAGACATTTTTAGCTACTTCTGCTTTCTCCCTTCTTATCTACAGTGTGCCAGACTTACTGGGTGAAATCTTTATCTTATGTGTGTCAGCTTTGCTGGGTGGATTGCTTATGTAATCAGAAAGAATAAATACAAGGATTTCTTGTCATTCGGGGCTTCTCCCTTTTAGAGGAGCCCATCTTTGTTCAGCTGAATAAAAACGTAAAGCTTAAAGGCAACTTCTGGTTTCCTGTATTTTTTAATCAAGCAAAACCTCAGAACCTGCACAGCAATTCAGTCTATGCAAAGTTTTTACTGAGCTGCGGACACAAGAAGGCCCTCCTTTTGACACAGAATAGTGCTCAGATCAGATCGCCTAGGATGGAAAATTGTTTGGTTTGTCCAGCTCTTAAAATAAGAGAAGAAAAAAAAACCTGCTCTACAATTATTCTCTTGTAGGAAGTTCATAGACATATACGTTTGCACCGAGAAAGTGGGTTTCAACAGGAGCTTAAGACCAAACAATACGTTACAGGTAGTCCTCAAGTTATGACCACAATTGAGCCCAAAATTTATGTTGTTAAGTGAGAAGTTTGTTTTGCCCATTTTATTACTTTTCTTGCCACATTGGTTAAGTGAATCACTGAAGTTATTAAATTAGTAACACGGTTGTTAAGTGAATCGGGCTTCCCCAGTGTCTTTGCTTGTCAGAACATTGCAAAAAGTGATCACATGACCCCAGGAGTCAGTTGTCAAGCATCCAAAGGTACGTCACGTGACCATGGGGATGCTGCAACGGCCATAAGTGTGAAAAATGGCCATGTCACTTTTTTTCAGTGCCGTTGTAACCTTGAGCGGTCACTAAATGAACAGGATCGCCTGTATTGTAGACAGGAACAGGAAACCGCAGCTGATGGAGCAATGTCTGAATAGTTTTATTGCTGTCCGTGGTCCTGTAGAACCTCCATGTTTCTAAATTTCTTATTCCAATATGGATTCTTTGTGCATTTATGGCAGAAGGAACCAACTTTTTAAGAAGGGCAGAGTTAACTTCTTCAAAGACCACTTGATTGAAGCTATTTTTTTTTAATGCTTGTACCTTCATTTCTAACAACCACAACTTTGAAATGGAAACTTTCTGAGGTCTTTTACATGGACTTGCATGTATAATATTAATCCTTGGGAAAGAAACAGACTGGCATAATTTCCTCACAAAGCCATGTTCCCATAATAGGAGACTCAAGTTGAATTTAGCCAGAGCGATTAGTATATATTTCCAAGTATTGTATAATTCTAGAAAATGCATTTAATTAAATAAACCACAATGAACCATAGTGTTGTATATAGGAAAGCTATCAAGCAACCTAGAGTTAAATATAAATACAAATACAAATGCAAAAATAAAGTTCCTGTCCAAATAGGTTATTAGAAACCTCATCCCAATAGGAGTGCCTAGGATGGATTAATAGACATATTTCATCCTAAACATTTTTAATTGATGTGTTTCCATTTGAAGAATGAAAATTTGGTAGAGAGTGTATTTTTTTTAGAGAAAGCATTCTTTTCTTTCTCTTTTAACTTTACTTTGATGCCAAATACTTCTCCTCCAAAGCTGTAGGCTCCAGAACCCCACAGAGACCCTGCCCACCCAAAATTCCCACTGTATTATTTTCTTTGTAAGACTATTATTGACCTGAGTACTGTACGTTTTAATCAGCTGGGGGTGAAAGACTTTTTGCAATTATGACTATGAGCTCAGCAGACTTTGAGAAATATAATAAGCCAAGCAGGGAAGTTAGAACTTACTTAAAGAAAGGAAAACACGAAAACATTTGCATCAAAAAATGACTACTATTATGCAAATGATACATTTCTGATGCCAGAGGAGGAAATGTCTCAACTAAAAAAAACCACCTGTAATTATTCAAATTATATACATATTTAAAGCTGACTATTCAAAACCATTTGGACTCAGTAAGAAGTTTGTAGACATTTCTATCGGCTATGAAATGACTAGGTTTGTATTAATTTATAGGAACGGAAAAGGGTAAGACCCCTGGATGAAGTTGACTGCATTAGACCCCAGGACATCTCCCAATACTTTTATGCACATCAGTTTTAAGATCTGTGAAGCACACTTTTGAATTGATAGAGACCCCCATTCTTAAGCCAGTAGCCATTTTCATAGTTAACGCTAAATCATTGTTTTAGCTAGTTTGTTGGACAAGCTACATTCAGTCTCACAGACAACTCAATTACTATCCTAAACTCTATTGTGGCATGGCTAGGCATGACGCCTGGTCAAGGCAGAGTGCTACAATTACGATGTGTAATTATGGCTTGAGTTTGATTAGCTCACCTTAATCACAGTCCACGTTTCATTCAAATCTAAACTAAGGGTCATTTAGTTCTTAATTCTTAAGCCTCTAAGAAAGTGACGTGAGATACAAGAATAGCTGTAATGTGGAGCTACTCCTCCAACCACCAATGTCTCTACTGGCCCTACTTTGTTCTTACTCCAAAGGAGTATATGAAATGCACAGAAGATATTACCCTTCAATTCATGTCAATTAAAAAACAGGATCCATGAACACTGGCTGGCAGTCAAACGCCAAGATCCCAAATTCTTAATCTCTACCCACGCCGACATCAAACAGCACCAGTTCGATTAGAGCCACACAAAAGTCATTGGCCACGCTACCACCCGCTACGCTCGTAAGTCCATCAAAGCCTGGCATTCCACGAGCAATTCCATCAATACACACATCGACCTACAACCAACGTATGAACCCCTCAGAATCCAAATCAACCACACAGCCAGCCAGAGACAGCACCGACCCTCAACCAACCCATGCAAGGCCCCTCCCCCCCACCAGCAGTTCATCTCCCAATGACCCCGACCTGATGTAACCTCCCCATCACAAGATGAATAGAATAGAATAGAGTAGAATAGAGTAGAGTAGAGTAGAGTAGAGTAGAGTAGAGTAGAGTAGAGTAGAGTAGAGTAGAGTAGAGTAGAGTAGAGTAGAATAGAATAGAATAGAATAGAATAGAATAGAATAGAATAGAATAGGGAAGGGAAGGGACCTTGGAGTTCTTCTAGTCCAGCCCCTTGCTCAAGCAGGAGAACCTATACCATATCAGACAAGTGAGTGTCTAGTTTCTTCTTAGAAACCTCCAGTGATGGAGTGCCTACGATTTCTGAAGACAAGCTGCTCCATTGGTTAACCATCACAAGCCTCTCACTGATGACTCACACCTGACCCATCACAAGACCTTCACTTGACACACCCACACCTGAAGCCCTTACAAACATACAAACACTGCCATTGACATCCCCTGAAGTCTGCTGAAGATGCCATCTAGCCTGGTAACGAAACATTCGGAAAACAATCCACAAGCTCAGAGAACAAGCCATCCTCATCCTACACCCGAGCGACAGATATTCGCCATTATTGCATTTAATCTTCTCACTGAACATTATGGGCTTCTGTTCTTGTGTAGAAACAAACAAGTACGCAAGCAAGCAGCAAGTAGGAAACATATTGTCCAAAGAGAAAGGAATCAATCCATAGGTGTGATCACACGTTCCATGTTCAATCCTCTTTAGCACTGGGATCTTGCAACATACTCACAGAGCATTTGTGGCTTGTTGGATTAATTCCAGATTGGTTTCCCTGATATTTACTCCCCTAAATCATATCAAGGTTTATCCACTGACTCTCATCTGCAGAAAAAGTCTAGCCAAAACTAATATTGCACTGAGATGAACTTATACCACATTTTGGAACAACGCGCTGTATGAATCAAAGCGGTTAATTAATTAATTAATTAATTAAATTGTTTCCATTTCATATTAGAAACTGTCCAGCTCCTCCCATAAAGCAACTCTAGGCGGTTTATGATTTATGGGTGATGCAAGTTAAAACTAACACGGCTTGGGATGTGTGAATGCCGCCAGCATGGTGGAATATAAATGCTGAAACTGAAAGAGCCAAGTTCAGGTGTCATCTTATATATAGTTTGCATATGTTAGTCTAAATCAGTGGTTCTCAACCTGTGGGTCGGGACCCCATTTGGGGTCGATCGACCATTTCACGGGGGTCGCCAAACAAGGCTGTCCGCCATTTTTTTTGTCTGCCATTTTTTTTTGTCCGCCATTTTTTTCCCTTTTCCGGCGGGTGCCTTACCTCCCTTGGGCTGTGCCAGCTGGTGGTCGGCCTGCTCCGTGTCTGCCGCTTGCCGGCTACGCCTCGGCCGGCGCAGGGGGCGGCACCATGCGTGCGCGGCGCTCCCGGGCAGGGAAAGTCCTCGACTTATGACCAGTTTAGTCCTCGACTTACGACCGGTTTAGTCCTCGACTTACGACCGGTTGGGGTCGCGGCATTAAAAAGGTTGAGAACCACTGGTCTAAATGGAGTTAGGAGTAGTTCTCGCCTAATGACTCCAGTTGGGACTGGCAACTCAATCATTGAGGCATCATGTGACCACAATGGACTTTCAACCTCACTTCCTCTGCAGTCATTAAGCGAGACGTCACACGATGATAACTTGTGACTTACTGCTGGCTTTTCCATTGACTTTGCTTGCTGAAAGCCAGCTGTGAATCTCATAATGGGAGTCACATGGCCAACGGGCTGCTGTGATTGTTGTAAATGCCCACTGGTTGTCAAGTGCCTGAATCTGGAGCCCACGATTGTAGGGACACTGTGGTGGTCATAAGTGCAAGGATAGGCCGTAAAGGTACTGTTTATAACTTCAAACAGTTGCTAAACAAGGCAATAATTAAGTGAGACTATCTGTAATGTTAGCATCAAACAAAGTGCCAGTTGGAGGATGTCAAGATTGGGATCTATAATCCTCTGGTTGCTCGGTGGAAACACCTGATCTGCAATCAAAACTTGGAGGCAAGGCTCCTATATAACCCAGCATCTCATTTTTGTAAGAAGTCTCTGAGTGTGCAGGCTAGATTATCCTGACTTCCCTCCAATCACTGGTTCAGTTTTTGCTACAGGCTCTGGTATCACGTCCCAATAGGCCAGACATGTCAAACTCACGACGTCACGTGACGTTGCGCAACGTATCGGAGCTTTTTTGCCATTGCCGGCAATGGGGTGGGTGCGGCTCCGGTATGATGAAACCGGCCCGCGGGCCGGCAGTTTGACACCCATGCAATAGGCAGATAAGCCTCGACTCATGACCATACTGGAGTCTGCAATTTGCCTGTAGGTCATGTTGGTTGTAAAGCTGGTCACGATGTAACCAGACTTGATTTTATGTTCTTTTGTGCAGCAATCATTAAGCGAAGTAGGGATTATCAAGCAAACAGCAAAAACATCATAAATCAGTGTCATGTGACAACATTTTGGGTGCTTGACAACCAGCAGCTGTTTGCAGCTTCCTATGGGCCAGTTGTCACATCGTAATTTCAAACAGTCACTAAATGATTGATTGTAAGTCAAGGATCACCTGTATGTCCATTTAAAAATAACTACTTCCACACTTGTTAAGTGTACAGGCAACCACTGTGTTTCTGACATGAAACGAAACACTCAGTGAAGTAACATGTATGCAGAGATGCTGAGAAATTATCCCAGCTTAACATGTTTGTTAATAGCAATAGCAATAGCACTTAGACTTATATACTGCTTCGCAGTGCTTTACAGCCCTCTCTAAGCAGTTTAGAAGTCAGCCTATTGCCCCCCAACAATCTGGGCCCCCATTTGACCCACCTCGGAAGGATGGAAGGCTGAGTCAACCTTGAACCGGTCAGGATCGAACACCTGGCAGTGGATGGAGTTAGCCTACAATACTGCATTCTAATCTCTTGGCCACCACGGCACACAGACATGCCAAGATGCGTGTCCAAACACAAACATAATTCACCCTACTAGAAGAAACCATTGGCCAACCATCACCTGATTGGTGGGAGATGCCAAATCTGCAATAGCCAATTATAATGTAATTCTCAGATCCCAAGATTTCTGCTTGGCTTGTTGCTGTTGTGGCTTCAGGAGACTTTTAAGACTGAGGCTGTGTTAAAAAATTATTTCAATACATAAACATACTCCCCAAGCTGTGCCACTACGAGAGCCAACAGCCCTGGGAGTGACCGGAGCTGCTGTTCAATATATCTAGCAGGCAGGTTGGGATAGGCCACCAGGTGTCATCTATGGTTAAAAGCAAAATAAGAGGATGCTTATCGCCCCCTACTGGTTTTCTGAGTAATGATGCTCCCATTAAAGTAAGTACTTTAATACAGGGGTCCCCAACCTCCGGTCCATATACCGGTACCGGGCCGCGGCATGCCAGCAACCGGTCCACATAAACAAGCAACGCCCCATTTGTGGGATGGAGGCAGCACACAAAACCACACACTCTTTGGTCCACAGAAAAACCTTTCTCCACGGAACCGGTCTCTGGTGCCCAAAAGGTTGGGGACCTCTGCTTTAATAAGTACAGCAGCAAGTGACATTGTTGAAAGCCTACCACTTTGGCAAAAATAAACCTTAGTAGAGTTTACTTTGTAACTGAGTCCATTGCAAAGCTGGATATAGATCATGCAGGACCGTACTCAGATGTACATTGGGCTGGAACGGCTCTTATTCAACTGGATCTTGAGGTGGCACTGGAATCAGTTGTATCTGGGGAAAACGAAGCCTTTCCTGTGGTGTCCAGTGATAATTTCAGAGGCCACGTCACCTAAGCTTCCTGGCATAATCTTCCTGGCATTTTCCCTCCAGCCATCTGTGAATTCATTTGAGTAAACTAGCATCTTGGACTTAAAGCCAAGGTGATTATTACCATTNAAAGTTGGAAGGGACCTTGGAGGTCATCGAGTCCAACCCCCTGCCCAGGCAGGAACCCTACACCATTTCAGACAAACGGCTGTCCAGTCTCTTCTTAAAAACCTCCAGTGTTGGCGCATTCACCACTTCTGGAGGCAGGTTGTTCCATTGGTTAATTGTTCTAACTGTCAGGAAGTTTCTCCTTAGTTCTAGGTTGCTTCTCTCCTTGATCAGTTTCCACCCATTGCTTGTTGTCCTGCCTTCAGGCGCCTTGGAGAATAGCTTGACTCCCTCTTCTTTGTGGCAGCCCCTGAGATATTGGAACACTGCTATCATGTCCCCCCTCATCCTTCTCTTCATTAAACTAGACATACCCAGTTCCAGCAACCGTTCCTTCAGCTGCATAATGGACGGAGAAAGAAACTGAGAAGGGACCCTCTCTAACTTCTCAGACTGTAAAGGAGAAGGCGGGAGATGAGTACTTTCACACTTGCAAGTTCGTCAGTGTAACTTTACAATAAATACAAATAACTCATCTGGTTGTGTTTCTGGTGTGGCCTACCTGGGAAGGCTGACAAGGTCATTTAATCCAATTCTCTACCAATGAAAGAGGTCCATCATTGCTGATCCTGCTCCAGTTGGCTCAGCTTCCAATAGACCTACTGAATTTGGCCCACACCAAACTCTAATCTACTTGCCAATTACTGTGTCTGAACTTATTCATCCCGGTGTGAACTGAATCCAGCTAAAGAACTACTGTAGATTTAGTCCTCAGCAGTTCTTACACACTAGGTGCTTCTGGAAGACAAGAAATACCACCGCTGTTTCAGCTGTTGCTGCAGTAATTCTTTATGAACAGAGAAGCAAATGTTTCTTCTGCTTAGCTAAAATGGCAGAACACTATCCATTTTTATCTGACAAAACGAGGCATGAATCGGTGCACCAGCAAGTGTAGCTCATCTTGAAAGGTAAGTCGGCTTGACTTGAGGAACCTCAAAAGAAGCCAACAACAACCTCAGATCTTCTTCAGGTTAGGTTAGGCTCACATACTGGAAGCCCTCCATCCTTTTTGTTCGTTTTGGTGCTTCAGGAAGCTTCTGAGGTCCAAATACATACAGAAAGACTGACCACGGAGCCACTGTGAGAGATTGTGTAAAGGCTGGGAACGCAGTGGAAGATTTCTGTGGGTGAGTCAGCTGAAACCTTATCTCATCATCGGCAACTCAGTCAGGTGAGAAGAAATGTGGGGAAAAAGCATCTTGAACTATTCAGAGAGACGGATAATAAATGAGGCTGGAAAATCCCCAATACACTTTCCAAGGTTCTACATTTACTCCAAACAATAAAGAGACTTGACTGAACCATGTTTAATTCTTTGGTCTTGCCCAGCTACAATATGTGAGACTTGACAAGCTACAGAGTTATGCTACCAGCTTCTATTCACTTGGAAATTTGAAAAGAACCATGAGTTACATTCCTATGACATTCCTACAATTTCTTCTTGAAGAATGGTCGATTCTCAGGGTGTCAATGCCAGGCACCCTACCAAATTCCACATGGGCACAGTATGAGCACGGGGAGGGAACGGAGGCAGAGCTGGCTTGGGAAGATGTTACTGGCAATGTGTGAAAAATTGGCGTTGTACGGAATGCCTAGGAAATCTATTGTGACACTTTTACGCAAAGTATGAAATGTCCGTGTTATTTTAATATGCTATATAGTAGTCCTCTATTTATAACCACAATGGAGTCCAACATTTCTATTGTTAAGCGAGACAGTTGTTAAGCGAATTTTGCTCCATTTTATGACCTTTCTTGCCACAGCTGTTAAGTGAATCATTGCAGTTGTTAAATTGGTAACAAGGCTGTTAAGTGAAGCTGGCTTCCCCATTGACTTTGCTTGTCAGACGGTCGCAAAAGGTGACCCTGGGACACTGCAACCATCATAAATGTGAGTCTGTTACAGCCAAGGGCCTGATTTTTTTTATCATGTAACCATGGGGATGTTGCAATGGTCATGTGAAAAATGGCCATTAAGTCACTTTTTTCAGTGCTGTTGTTAATTTCGACTGGCCGCTAAACAAACTGTCATAGTTGAGGACTACCTGTATAAATTCCCTAGGCATTGTACATAATACCTAGGCATTATGCAGAATGACAAGAGCTATTTAGGCAAAGTATGAAAAGAGTGCCATGAAAAAGCTTAACCCTAGCCCAGTGATGGTGAACCTTTTAGAGACCGAGTGCCCAAACTGCAACCCAAAACCCACTTACGTATCGCCGGGTGCCAGGTGGGTGTGGCCCACTCGGCGGGCACAGCTACAGTGGATGTGGCAGACTGGGTGGGCGTGACCACAGGATGGGTGTGGCTGCAGTAGTCATGGCAGACTGGGTGGGCATGGCTGGGGTGGGCGTGGCCACCTCGATGTTGCTTATGGGGAGAGACATTTGTGGGAGCAGGGCAGGGTTGGGGGAGATCCAGGGGGTCTCTGGCGGGTGGGATGGTGGGCTCCCCAATGGCGGCTCCAGGCTGGCTGGCCTTAGGCCAGTGATGGCAAACTTTTAGAGACCACGTGTGCTGGGGCGATGGCACGTGCCCACAGAGAGGGCTCTGCGTGCCGCCTCTGGCACGCGTGCCATAGGTTCGCCACCACTGCCCTAGCCCTTTTCATGACACTCTTTTCATACTTAACCCTAATCCTAACCCTTTATTGAAAAAAATGTATATGAAAATGAAAGAAGAAATGCAAAATAAAGTACAGGACTTTCCTACTGAAAAAAATAAACAAAAGGAAGACGCCATTATTGACCCATCTGATACAATAAGGAAGTCCAGAATGGCTTTTCAGTGGGAGTATTTTATACTTTGCCGGTTTGCCTTTTGGCGTTGCACAGACTGCCTAGGACAGCGGTTCTCAACCTATGGGTCGCGACCCCATTTGGGGTTGATCGACCATTTCACGGGGGTCGCCAAGCAAGGCTGTCTGCCATTTTTTCCCCCTTTTCCGGCGGGTGCCTTACCTCCCTTGAGCTGGGCCAGCTGGTGGTCGGCCTGCTCCGTCTCTGCCGCTTGCCAGCTACGCCTCGGCCGGCGCAGGGGGCAGAACCACACATGCGCAGCGCTCCCGGGCAGGGAAAGTCCTTGACTTACGACCGGTTGGGTAGTCCTCGACGTACGACCGGTTTAGTCCTCGACTTACGACCGGTTGGGGGTCACGGCAATAAAAAGGTTGAGAACCACTGGCCTAGGAAATCTGTGAAATGTTAAGTGTTTCATGCTCTGATGCCCCATTTTTGGCTTCCTATGCATTTCCTAGGCAGTCTTTAAAATGCCTAATTTCACACATTGAGAGTAACAAACACATGAAGGTGCCAACTTCAGTCCCAAATATTTTTATAACAACAGGGGACGGGAAACACTCTTCTCTAAGACCTGGGTGAAATAGGAGACCAAGCTTCAACAGACATATAAATACACCAGGCAATCAACCCATTTCATTTTCCAACCTGAGCAATTGTATGCCAGCATCAGTGCAGGCACTACCCAGCTTTATATGCCCCAACATAAAGTTGCTTTCGTTCGTTTCGACACAAACAAAATATGCACAATTTTGCCTGTCATCCTAGAATCCTAATATTTTACTGACGTCCAAAAATGCCACTTGTACTAGCACTGATGATGTTACCTAGTTTGGGTAATGAAACGTCTGCAAGTAAACAAGCAAGCCGAGAGAGCACCAAGGACCCCTCTCTAAGCCACTTGTCCATGCCAAATGAGCAACAGTCCAACTTTCCACCATCTCTTTCACCCACCATAATGTTTATGAATGGGACGGGTTCACCATCTCAACAGAGTAGCACAAAGGCAGCCCGTTTCTCCCAAACGTTCTTGGCTTGTCCATATCCCGAACAGCAAAGCCGTCTCCAGGTGTCTCCTTTGTCAGGTTGGCTTCAAAAGAAGAGGAAGGGCAAATGCCGCAGATTTACAAGGGGCCATTCAGCTGCTCTTTATCAGGCTGTACCAGATCTTGATAGACAAGGGAACGAAGGAAGCGAGGATACGAGTCTTTCTCCATCAACCCAAAGATCCTCTTTTGGGCTTGGTCAAAGCAAGACCGGGTGGGGAGCAAAATGTTCCGATTGGTAACATCTCTGGTCTGGGAATCAAGGTTCACCTGCAACGAGATGCAAATGGTTATCTACATGGAACGAAGAATAGAATAGAATAATAGAATAATAACTTTACTATCACTCTGAATGTACACTAATTGGCATACATTGAAATGAAATGTCGTGGCATACGGCTCTCAAAGGGTCACCACCTCCGATATACACTAGATAAGTATGACAAAAATAAATAAATAGATACAGAATTATGCATATACCCACATATATTATACGACACAGAGAAACAAAACAGTCTAGTTCGGGTTTATGTATACATGTGCATGGCGAGAAAAACGAATCTTGCAAGTTTACCAGATGAATGGCATAGGGAACAAAGTTATTACAGAATCGGGTAGTCGTGCTATAAATACTTCAAAACCTTCTCCCAGAGGGGAGCAACAGAAACAGACCATAAAGTGGGTGTATGGGGTCTCTAACAATGCTTCAAGCTCTAAGCACTTATAAGCACCATCCTGAATACCAAGGAGTGAGCTTCCTATGATCTTCTTGGCTGTCCTTACCAATCTCTGTATGGACTTTTTATCTGAGGCGCTGCTGCCACCAAACCAGACCGTGATGCAGTTTGTTAAAAGTGGCTGCAATTGTGATTTGTTTAAACACGAACAAATCTTATTTGCAGTAGCAGAAAAAAAATCCCCTCAGGGGCTTGAAACAAGACATCGTGAGTTCAAAAGTTAGAAACCTGGTCACAATGGATAGAGTTTTAATAAATAAACGCTGATGCAGAACAGGTGTTGAAATAGACATTAGTGGACCTCCCTCCTTTTAACTGCATCTGGTTGAAGATATATAGGTAGTCCTTGACTTGCAACCACAATTGGGTTCAGAATTTCTGTTGCTAAGCAAGATGGCTCTTAGGTGAGTTGTGCCCAATTTTACAACCGTTTTTATTACGATTGTTAAGTGAATTACTGCACTTCCTAAGTAAATCGTGAGGTTGTTAAGCGAATCTGGCTTCTCCTATTGACTTTGCTTGCTGGAAGCCCCCTGGGAAGGTTGCAACTAATGATCACGTGGCTGCAATCATCATAAGTCCATGCTGGTTACCAAGCACCCGAATTTTGATCATGCAATTGTGGAGGATGCTACGATGGGCGTAATGCAAGTTCTATGTCACTTATTTTAACGCTATTGTAACTTCGAATGGTTGATAATCAAATGGTTGTAAGTGAAGGACTACTGCACCTGTAGTTTATTCAGAGAATTCACAGTGCAGAGAAGAGCAACAAAGATGATTAGCGGACTGGAGGCTAAAACATATAAGGAACGGTTGCTGGAATTGGGTATGTCTAGTTTAAGGAAAAGAAGGATGAGGGGGGACATGATAGCCGTGTTCCAATATCTCAGGGGCTGCCACAAAGAAGAGGGAGTCAAGCTATTCTCCAAAGCACCTGAAGGCAGGACAAGAAGCAACGGATGGAAACTAACCAAAGAGAGAAGCAACCTAGAACTAAGGAGAAATTTCCTGATAGTTAGAACAAGTAATCAGTAGAACAACCTGCCTCCAGAAGCTATGAATGCTCCAACACTGGAGATTTTAAAGAAGAGATTGGACAACCATTTGTCTGAAATGGTACAGGGTTTCCTGCCTGAGCAGGGGGTTAAACTAGAAGACCTCCAAGGTCCCTTCCAATTCTACTATTCTGTTCTGTTCTGTTCTAGTCTAGTCTAGTCTAAAAGTGGAATTAATGCACAGCATATACACTTCCTTTGTTGTTTCTCAACAGGTTCATTAGTTTCCATTAGTTCCTCATACCATATTTAATGAACAATGGGATAAATTTGCACATCACCCTACAATGGTTTGTATGGTCATGGTGGGTTAAATAAACCACAGTGGGATGGGTTTACATAATACTAAATCCAAACTAAACAAAGCAAATAGCAGGCCCAGTGTGAGATATGAGCTAAATTATTCCACAGCTCCTACTGCATATTTCAGTCAAAAAGAGAATATCCAGGATCATTCCACACAAACAAGTAATCCTCGACTCACAACCATTACAAAGTTACAACAGACCCCCCCCAAAAAAGCTACTTACAACCTGGATTTGAAGTTCCAATGCCCACTTAACCCCCCAGCAATCATTGTGAATGTATGACATTTTTGCTGTGTTATGATTTATTGATTTATATTTCATACTTCTTCACCTTAAAATTTTATGTTTTTGCTGGAAACCCATGTTTATTTCTGATTTCTGGCAAAAAAAAAATGCCTCATAGTGAAAAATGAACTCGCTCAATGACCACAGCATTCTCTTAATGACTGTGATGCTTGCTTTATGATTGCCAGGTTCGCTTAATGACCCACTGCAAAAAAAACCCTGTAAAATGAGGCATGATCATGTGATGTGATCTGCTTAGTGTCATAACTTAGGATTGAAAATGAAGGGTCAATCACGGTCATAAGGGGAGGACTACCTGTACGTCCTGCAGGTACAAGTCCAAGAAAAGCAGTTACATGTCCTGCAACTTTCAGCTACACAGAGTCCTAAGATTAGCTGAGCAGTAGCAGGACATGTGCGACGATTGGGTCCTGTGCTTGCTTCAACAACCCTGTTTGATTATTAACTTCATTCTCTGACTTCCTTTTTCCTAATCTTTGTTAAACAACAGCAGAGCCCAGGGACTATCAGTACGATTCAGAAAAACATCTGAGGAAATGCATTTGCCTCCTCCATCATACCACTGTGAAGGACATATAGTTTTGCATATTTTCATTTCATCGGCATTTCTTCCTTTCTAGCTTTCGAAGTAGATCTTGATAAAACACTACAAAAAAAGCAAGTTCAATATCATCGGCCACCAGCAAAGATATATGAGATTTGTTCTGTGTGGTATTTGGCCTGGTAGAGACACACCCATTTGTCTGGATTAGTACAAAGGAACAAAAAAACTTTGTAAGAAAAGAATAAGAAAAAAAAATCTGCTCAAATGATGAATACAAAGATTTGAGGTGCCTATGTATGCAGCAATACTCATGCATGCATGCAGAAAAGAGCAACAAAGATAATTAGGGGGCTAGAGGCTATAAAATATGAAGACCGGTTGCGGGAATTGGGTATGTCTAGTGTAGTGAAAAGAAAAACTAGGGGTGACATGATAGGAGTGTTCCAATATCTCAGGGGTTGCCACAAAGAAGAAGGAGTCAGGCTCCTGAAGACAGAACAAGAAGCAATGGATGGAAAGTAACCAAGGAGAGAAACAACATAGAACTAAGGAGAAATTTCATAACAGTGAGGACAATTAACCAGTGGAATGGCTTGCCTTCAGAAGTTATGGGTGCTCCAACATTGGAGGCTTTTAAGAAGAGATTGGACTGCCACTTGTCTAGAATGGCGTAGGGCAATGGTGGCAAACCTATGTCACACGTGCCAGAGGCAGCACTCAGAGCCCTCTCTGTGGGCACGCATACCGTCGCCCCATCCCCGCCTCCCCTCGCAGCCCCCTCCTCACCAGCAGCCCCCCTGGAGGAGTAATAATAATAATAATAAAGTTGGAAGGGACCTTGGAGGTCATCGAGTCCAACCCCCTGCTCAGGCAGAAGCCCTATACCATTTCAGACAAATGGCTGTCCAGTCTCTTCTTAAAAACTTCCAGTATTGGAGCATTCACCGCTTCTGGAGGCACGTTGTTCGACTGATTAATTGTTCTAACTGTCAGGAAATTTCTCCTTAGTTCTAAGTTGCTTCTCTCTTTGATTAGTTTCCATCCGTTGCTTCTTGTCCTGCCTTCAGGCGCTTTGGAGAATAGCTTGACTCCCTCTTCTTTGTGGCAGCCCCTGAGATATTGGAACACTGCTATCATGTCCCCCCTCATCCTTCTCTTCATTAAACTAGACATACCCAATTCCAGCAACCGTTCCTTATATGCTTTAGCCTCCAGTCCCCTAATCATCTTTGTTGCTCTTCTCTGTACTCTTTCTGGAGTCTCAACATCTTTTTTACATCGTAGTGACCAAAACTGGATGCAGTATTCCAAGTGTGTCGCTGCCGGGCCTGGCCCGCGCGAAGCAGCGTGGCCAAGGACATGGCAGCCGGGCAGCAGGTATAAGACCCTGCCCTCACACCCCATCACGTGCAGATGATGCTGTGGGGTGCAGGCGGAGGGTGTGGCCGCCATGGCACTGCAGGGCTGCCTGGGCGATCTGCAGCAGGCCATGGTGGTGGTGGGAAGCCCTGCGGTCAGGCAGGCGGAGCGGGGGCAGGTGGGAGGGACGGGGCACTCAGTCTCTAAAAGGTTTGCCATCACTGGCACAGGGTCTCCTGCTTGAGCAGTGGTTGGACTAGAAGACCTCCAGGGTCCCTTCCTATTCTGTTATGAACTCTGTTACACCATATGTATATTGATAATATAAGGGGAAAAACACAAAGCAAAATGAGGAATAATGGTTTTTCTCCGATAAATGCATCCCATTTCATAAATGAATCTACAAATCCAAAGGAAATGTTAATATTCCCCTACCTCTTTTGGAGCTTGGATCGTGATATATTGGTCAAAAATCTTTTTTGCACTATCCTGGAGTTTGTCACATCCTCGGAGTTTTCGATAATCTTCACAGGCCATCCAGAAGTCCAAGTTCTCTTCGCTGAATTCTGACTTCAAGAAAGCGTGAAAAGCAGCTCGACCATCTATAATGCGGAGATGAACAGACCAAAACAATTTATTGAAATCTTTCCCTCTTTTCTTTTTACATAAAATCTGTAGAAATTCTGTTAATTCAACCTGGAATAAGTTCTGCAGTTTATCACATGGATTTTTTTTTTTCTGCTTCAAATTACCAAGCGATATTAGTGGATGTTTTAGGAAAGGAGAAGATGTTAGTACAGATAGTCCTCGACTTACAACAGTTTGTTTAGCAACTGTTCAAAGTTATAACGGAACTGAAAAAAGTGACTTGTGACCGTTTTTCACACTTACGACCATTGCAGCATCCCCATAGTCACGTGATCAAAATTCAGACCTTGGCATCTGTCTCATATTTATGATGGTTGCAGTGTCCTGGATGATGTCATCCCCTTTTGCGACCAAAGGGCCAGGTTTGAAGACCTCTGATCTAGGAATTGCTGAGAATGCCCTCTGGGTTCTCCTTAGCTATAACACACCACAGAGCTAGAAGAAAATCTTCCTTCTCTGGACTGAACTATAGCTCCCATCATTCCCATCCAACAGTGCTTTTGGCTATAGTTGGAGGTCATTGTAGTCAAACATAACTACAGGTCATCCTCAACCTTCAACATATGAGGAACGGTTGCTGGAATTGGGTATGTCTAGTTTAATGAAGAGAAGGACGATGGGGTACATGATAGCAGTGTTCCAGTATCTCAGGGGCTGCCACAAAGAAGAGGGAGTCAAGCTATTCTCCAAAGCGCCTGAAGGCAGGACAAGAAGCAATGGATGGAAACTAACCAAAGAGAGAAGCAACCTAGAACTAAGGAGAAACTTCCTGACAGTTAGAACAATTAACCAGTGGAACAACCTGCCTCCAGAAGCGGTGAATGCTCCAACACTGGAAGTTTTTAAGGAAAGACTGAACAGCCATTTGTCTGAAATGGTATAGGGTTTCTTGCCTGAGCAGGGGGTTGGACTCGATGACCTCATAGGTCCCTTCCAACTTTATTATTATTATTATTATTATTATTATTATTATTAGTTCATTTAGTTACTGTTCAAAGTTACAGCAATACTGAAAAAAGCGGCTTACGGCCGTATTTCACACTTATGACCGTTGCAGCATCCCCAGGGTCACGTGATTAAAATTTGGACGCTTGACAACTGACTCATATTCATGACGGTCACAGTGCCCCAGCGTCAAGTGATCTCCTTTTGCGACCTTCTGACAAGCACAGTCAACGAGGAAGTCAGATTCACTGAACAACCGCAGTACTAACTTAACAACTGCATCCATTCACTTAACAATGGTGGCAAGGAAAGTCATAAAGTGGGGCAAAATTCACTTAACAACTGTCTCGCTTAGCCACAGAAATGTTGGGCTCAGTTGCAGTCGTAATTCGAGGACTACCTGTAGTGAGGTTGACAAAAGCTATTATAGCTTAATAGCTGTCTTCATAGATTTGTTTTTATTTTATTTTTTCCCTTCTTCTGGTGGTTTAATATTGTAATATAAAATCCCCAATGACACAAGTACTCTCTAATCAAAGAAACCATGACCCTTATTGGAAAAAAATAGAGCATAAATATCTGTATGAAGAGACTCATTGTTAAATATCATTCTCTCTGTGCTAGGTAGGTATTTAAGGGCAGCATCTGCAAATCAGATTTTTAAGAGCTCATCGTTCATAGAACAATACATAATTTTCAACAATGATAGGAAATCAGGTATTCAAATAGCAATCTGCTCTGCCTGTCCCTAGGGTGGAGTGTAGGAAGCCTCTCAAAATTCAGAGGGGCATTTCAGGTGGATTTGTTGTTTCTGGCATTTCCCTGCTCATTTCTTAAAAGTGTTGTGTCTAAGTGGCAAGAGATTTTTTTTTTTTTTTAAGTCTACAGATAGTACTTGGATTACAACCACAACTGAGCCCAAAGTTGCTTTTGGTAAGTGAGACATTTGTTAAGTGAGTTTTGCTCCGTTTCATGGCCTTTCTTGCCACAGTTATTAAGTGAATCACTGCAGTTGATAAGTTAGTAACCCGGTTGTTAAGTGAAACTGGCTTCCCCATTGATTTTTTGTGAGAAGGTCTCAAAAGGGGATGACATCATCCAGGACACTGCAACCGTCGTAAATATGAGACAGATGTCAAGGTCTGAATTTTGATCACGTGATTATGGGGATGCTGCAATGGTCGTAAGTGTGAAAAACGGTCATAAGTCACTTTTTTCAGTTCCAGGTTTGAAGACTCCTGTCCTAGATCATAGCCAAAACATGTCCCTGCTCAAGAAAGTCATAACAGTATGTTATACCGGTATGAACCAGAGCCCTAAATGATTTTATTCTCCTCTTTCAGACCCATCGTGATGGTCTGCAGATCCCTGAGAACTAAAGTTCAAATCATGTCCAGACCTGACAAGAAGGAGTTCATAAAGCAACATGTTTGTTGGCCATCAGTCCTGTTCCTAGGAATACGGTAGTCACCGATTCTTGACCTAAAGAAGATGCCAGGAAGGAATAGGGGTGGATGTCCTGTCAAACAAGCTACTTGATCGGAATTTGGCCACTCCGAACGCTTTCTGCTCTCTTGTAGGCTGGACTGTTCCTCTACTAATTTGGACGTCTCTCTCCATGTCCCACAGGACTTCTGAGAAAGCTGGATTCTGAGGAAAACAGGATTTAATTCATTTGGCAAGGACCGGACCATTTTTATGAAAAGGCCTTTTGTTTACATATTTGCCTATGCTCTCTACCGGTTGGAATTCTGGGAATCGGCGTTAATGATTATTATTATTAAGCAGGCTGGGTTTGGTGCCAAGAAACCATCTGGAATAAACAAAGGTTCTCAGGATGACTAACCCTCTTAATTGTCAAACACCGTTCTGTGAAAAAGACACCCGGAAATCTATAAACTGTGTGTCAAACAATCCCTTTAAAAGGTTGACGAGCCACTTGTGTAAACTTACATGGGTGTAATAGCAGTTTGTCCAAAGATTCTGCCCATTCATGGGCTTCCTCGGGAGTTGGCCTGAAGAGAGAACAAAAATGAGTGACTGGAAATTAAGATGATTAAAGCCCTGGAGACTAAAACATATGAGGAATTGAGCATGGCCAGTCTAGAGAAAAGAAGGACTAGGGGGAACATGATAGCGGTATTGCAGTATTTGAGGGGCTGCCACAAAGAAGAAAGGGCTCAGCTTATTTCTCAAAGCACCAGACAGCAAGGCAAGAAACAATTAATGGAAACTAATCAAGGAAAGAAGCAACCTGGAATTAAGGAGAAACTTCCTAACAGTGAGAATAATTAACTAGCGGAACAACTTGCCTTCAGGAGTTGTAGGTGCTTCATCACTGGAGGTTTTTAAGAAAAGACTGGACAGCCACTGTCTGAAATGGTGTAGGGTCTCCTGCTTGAGCAGGGGGTTGGACTAGAAGACCTCCAAGGTCCCTTCTAGCTCTATTCTGATCGATTGGAACTGGAAATTAGATGTGACAGACGAGAGGTCTTTGCCCAAAGAATGTTAGTAAGAGTTATCCTATTAGTCTGTGCTGCAAATAATGTAAGAATAGCATGGAGTTATTCTTTCAGGAACATTATATGAAGACCTAGCTCTCTGGAGAAGGCTCTAATGCTGGGAAAGGTCAAAGGAAAGAGAAGAAGAGGATCAGCAACAAGCTGGTTGGGCTAAATTACACTAGTAATGAGGCCACTGTTGGAAGACCAGCTTAGAGACAAATCTTGAAAAATAAGAATAACAAGAGTTGGAAGGGATCTTGGAGGTCTTCTAGTCCAACCCCCTGCTCAAGCAGGAAACCCTCTGTAACATTCCAGACAAGTGGCTGTCCAATCTCTTCTTAAAAGCCTCCAGTGATGGAGCATTGCCAACTTCTGAAGGCAAGCTGTTCCACTGGTTAGTTGTTCTCACTCTCAGGAAATTTCTCCTTAGTTCTGGATTGCTTCTTTCCTTAATTAGTTTCCATCCATTGCCTTTTGTTTTACCTTCTGGTGCTTTAGAAAATTGCAGCAGAAAACAGCATCTTCATAGATTAAATCACTGTCTACTATATGTGGGCACTAAGAGTCATCACCGACTTGATGGCATAATCAATCAATCGCATTCAGTGGATTGGCAAGGGTGTCCAATTCCCAGTAGTTCAATTGCATCAACAAAAATGAAGCATTTTGCACTGACTGCTCAAAACAGCAACTGTCTTCCTTCAGTTTCAGGATCAAAGATGTTTTATCAAAAGGCAACTGGACTTTCGTGGTGTTTTTTTTCCCTTGAAAACATTTCACTTCTCATTCAAGAGGCTTCTTCATAACCAAAGAAGCTTCATAACTGAAGAAGCTTCTCGGATGAGAAACAAAACTGTTTTCAAGGAAAAAAATAAACCAAGAAAGTTCAGTTGCCTTTTGATAAAGCATCTTTGGGACAACCATGACTTGTTTGACTGAAAATCTCCTTAGACATTCAGGAACAAGTGTTCCTGCAGGTTTTTTTTACCCATATGAAGAAAAGTTCCATTCACAATCAAAGCAGGTCAATGAAATTCTCTTCCAAGTCATTCACCTCCACCAGAAGGATTGCATTTCTTATAGCTTCATGCCAGCAAGTTCTTACAACATCTTTCTGGACAGACATTTGTCTGAAATGGTATGGAGGGTTGGACTAGAAGACCTCCAAGGTTCTGTTCTGTTCTGTTCTACTCTACTCTACTCTACTCTACTCTACTCTACTCTACTCTACTCTACTCTACTCTATTCTCTTCTCTTCTCCTCTCCTCTCCTCTCCTCTCCTCTCCTCTCCTCTACTCTACTCTTCTACCCTACCCTACCCTACCCTATCCTACCCTACCCTACCCTATATCTTTTCCTTCTCCTTTTTCCTCTTAGTTGGCTGTTGGGTCTGCAGAGCTTTTGACTTCACTTTCTATGGCTGAAAGACTTCATGCTTCAGTCACAGTAACTTAATCATCCACTCCACAGGTCTTCTTGGGGCCCTATCTGATTCTTCTGCAGCCAAACATCCAGGTTATTCTTGACATCAAGAGAAGTGATTCAAGGATCAGGTGCAACCCAGCAGTTGTCTTTTTTGCAGCCCTCGAGACCTCCAAACCAGAAAATCGATTGTGAAAAGCAATAGAATAATTGCTTTGTGAAAAGCAATAGAATAATTTCTGGTCAATCCTCTCCAAAACAGGAAAATCAAGTAGAATGCTATTACTGTCCCCTCTAGTGATGCCATTAATTCACTGTCCTGTTTCTACCCCATACAGCCCTTAGCAATAAAGAGAAATTGTTTCAAATTTGCAGGCCTCTGGATACAATAGGTTGCCGGTTCTTTTCGTCTTTGCTATAGCTGCTGGCTGAATAAGGACCTCTCATCTTCTTTGCAGCCTTCAGACTCACTGTGAATCTGGTGCTGCAAGCCTTCCATCTGCTCACCTGTGGCTGTGGATGATGGGGAGTTTTAGTCCCACAATCTGGATGCTTAATAAAGTGGAGAGGGCTGGCAGAGACAGTACTTATCTTGGACTCGCCTCTAAGATGAGATCCATTCAGGAAACCATCTGTGGCTCTAAAAGCACATTCAGGTTCCTTCAACATAGTGGACGTTCAAATCAGGTAATAAAATTACAGTAAATGTAGACCCATTAGAGTTCTAATGTTGCAAGCTCGCATACTGGCTATCTAGGTCTCTAGGGCATTCTCTTTCTCTCCATCTATCTGTTTATCATCATAAGGGCTTCCAATTTGCTGCCCTGAGGCTCTATGAGCTCTTGGCTTCCTTTCAACAGCACTCTGTAGGGAATCTAGCTTGGGACAAAACACAATTTCTCCTAGCCCCTCCTGTTCCTGGATATAAACAAAAGGAGATAGATGGATGTCTCCTCATTCATGGGAAGTCAGATTCTTCTGAAAAAAAACATGAACATTCGATTTGGTATCCTATCAACAGACTGGAGTGTATTTCCAAAATACATTTAACTACACTTAATTTAACTCAGCGAGTTAACCACTTCGTGATTTGCATGCATACAAGTTTGCAAAGTTTGAAGCTTTGGGTCGTTGTTTACGAGTGAGTTGTACGCAGGCAGCCCCTCTCGTTGGTTAGTTCAATGTACTTGTATGGTGCGAATTGTGGGGTTCCGCACATTGCGAGAACGGAACCACTATCTTGTCTAGCCATCTCTTCCTTGGGAGGAAATGGGAACTAAACCAGTTGAACCCTGCATGACAGGAAGATGGGAGTTTTAATTTAGTAAGTTGCAGCCAATGACTAGCAAAGTAGTTTTGGCTTTGAAAAGTGTAGCGGTGGAAGGTATTTGAGTAGTGGTGAGCAATGCATCTACTGCATTGCTCAATGCATCTACTGCATTGCATTACCAACCTTTTGGGCATGAGGGACCGATTCCGTGGAGAGAGATTTTTCCGTGGACCGGAAGAGAGTGTGGTTTTGTGTGATGCCTGCATTCCGTGGATGGGGCTTTGTTTCGGTTTCTGGCATGCTGCGGACCGGGGGTTGGTGACCCCCCTGGTCTTATGTTTCTGGAAAGCACTTGGTCTAGGGTCATAGAAGCAGTGACTACAGATAGTCCTCAGTTTATAATAATTCGTTTAATGACCATTCAAAGTTACAATGGCACTGGAATCCTTTTTCATACTTACAACCGCTGCAGCATCCCCATGGTCACATGATCCAAATTTGGATGCTTGGCAATTGGCTCATAATTATGACAGCTGTAGGCATCCCGGGGGTCACGTGATCCCCATTTTGTGACCTTCTGACAAGCAAACTCAATGGGGAAGCCAGATTCACTTCACAAACCGTGTTACTAACTTAACAACTGCAGTGATTCACTTAACATCTGTGGCATGAAAGGTTGTGAAATGCGGGCAAAACTCACTTAACAACTGTCTCGCTTAGCAGTGGAAATTTGGGGCCCAAGTGGAGTCATAAGTCGAGGACTACCTGTATAACTACAGTCTCTTGGCACCAATGCCAGCCTTTTCAGAAACCTGAAAGGTCTCTGACATAGATATCTTTATGGAGTTACACGCATTGCGGCTTGTCCCAACTACCATCTCTTGGCTCCCATTCCCAGCTGAGAAATCTGGTTCAAAGTGAGGTTACCTTAGTGACTGGAGGTCCTGATTTCCTGAGCTCCACAACCTTAGGAAATTTTTTTTGTTCTTCTTTCTAAGAAACAGGAATGAAATATGGGGAATCAGGGACACAGTCAAACTGCACGCTAATCCAGGCATGGAAGTTAAGTGATGGGGGAAGCTAGGGAGATGGATGTGAAGCATGGCCAGCTTGGACAAAGGGCCCCCAAACTTACTTGCTTATTTATTTATTTATTTATTTATTTATTTATTTATTTATTTATTTATTTATTTATTTGTTTATTTATTTATTTATTTATTTATTTATTTATTTATTTAAATTTATATACCGCCCTATCTCCCTTACGGGACTCAGGGCGGTGAACAGGCAATAATAAAAATCACAATAAATATTGAATAAAAAGCCTGCTCTAAAATACCCCATATAAAAACCCCTATCAAAACACAATCAAAACTACGCCAGGCCGGCCGCATGGAATAGATGGGTTTTCAAGGCTCGGCGGAAGAGGCGCAGGTCCGTAGTTGTACGTAGGTCGGGGGGGTAGGTCATTCCAGAGGGCAGGAGCTGCCACAGAGAAGGCTCTCCCCCTGGGGGTCGCCAGCCGGCATTGACTGGCCGACGGCACCCTAAGGAGGCCCTCTCT